>NW_028241496.1:0-97973 GCF_964263255.1 Lissotriton vulgaris | reverse complement strand
ACGATCCCAAAAAGGTCAAAATGGATGAAATTTTAACATTTAATCTTTTGACTGTAAATGACTGTTTGATGTGAATTATGACTTTGTCAACTAAAATAAGTGTGTTTAAAGTCATTTCTGTGCCTGAAACGGGTCAAAATTGAAGCTTTTGAGTAAGCAAAACTCTGTAAAAATGGCAATTTTGGTCACTCTGAGGGTCTAAAAAGTGGTTATTCAACATGAGGCACGATCCAATTGACATTTTGAATCATTTTTGGTACAGTCCAAAAAATCAATTTTCGGATGAAAAACGATGACTCCGGACATGTCGAACGATCCCAAAAAGGTCAAAATGGATGAAATTTTAACATTTAATCTTTTGACTGTAAATGACTGTTGGATGTGAATTATGACTTTGTCAACTAAAATAAGTGTGTTTAATGTCATTTCTGTGCCTGAAACGGGTCAAAATTGAAGCTTTTGAGTAAGCAAAACTCTGTAAAAATGGCAATTTTGGTCACTCTGAGGGTTTAAAAAGTGGTTATTCAACATGAGGCACGATCCAATTGACACTTTGAATCATTTTTGGTACAGTCCAAAAAATCAATTTTCGGATGAAAAACGATGACTCCGGACATGTCGAACGATCCCAAAATGGTCAATATGGATGAAATTTTAACATTTAATCTTTTGACTGTAAATGACTGTTGGATGTGAATTATGACTTTGTCAACTAAAATAAGTGTGTTTAAAGTCATTTCTGTGCCTGAAACGGGTCAAAATTGAAGCTTTTGAGTAAGCAAAACTCTGTAAAAATGGCAATTTTGGTCACTCTGAGGGTTTAAAAAGTGGTTAGTCAACATGAGGCACGATCCAATTGACATTTTGAATCATTTTTGGTACAGTCCAAAAAATCAATTTTCGGATGAAAAACGATGACTCCGGACATGTCGAACGATCCCAAAATGGTCAATATGGATGAAATTTTAACATTTAATCTTTTGACTGTAAATGACTGTAGGATGTGAATTATGACTTTGTCAACTAAAATAAGTGTGTTTAAAGTCATTTTTGTGCCTGAAACGGGTCAAAATTGAAGCTTTTGAGTAAGCAAAACTCTGTAAAAATGGCAATTTTGGTCACTCTGAGGGTTTAAAAAGTGGTTATTCAACATGAGGCACGATCCAATTGACATTTTGAATCATTTTTGGTACAGTCCAAAAAATCAATTTTCGGATGAAAAACGATGACTCCGGACATGTCGAACTATCCCAAAATGGTCAATATGGATGAAATTTTAACATTTAATCTTTTGACTGTAAATGACTGTTGGATGTGAATTATGACTTTGTCAACTAAAATAAGTGTGTTTAAAGTCATTTCTGTGCCTGAAACGGGTCAACATTGAAGCTTTTGAGTAAGCAAAACTCTGTAAAAATGGCAATTTTGGTCACTGTGAGGGTTTAAAAAGTGGTTATTCAACATGAGGCACGATCCAATTGACATTTTGAATCATTTTTGGTACAGTCCAAAAAATCAATTTTCGGATGAAAAACGATGACTCCGGACATGTTGAACGATCCCAAAAAGGTCAAAATGGATGAAATTTTAACATTTAATCTTTTGACTGTAAATGACTGTTTGATGTGAATTATGACTTTGTCAACTAAAATAAGTGTGTTTAAAGTCATTTCTGTGCCTGAAACGGGTCAAAATTGAAGCTTTTGAGTAAGCAAAACTCTGTAAAAATGGCAATTTTGGTCACTCTGAGGGTCTAAAAAGTGGTTATTCAACATGAGGCACGATCCAATTGACATTTTGAATCATTTTTGGTACAGTCCAAAAAATCAATTTTCGGATGAAAAACGATGACTCCGGACATGTCGAACGATCCCAAAAAGGTCAAAATGGATGAAATTTTAACATTTAATCTTTTGACTGTAAATGACTGTTGGATGTGAATTATGACTTTGTCAACTAAAATAAGTGTGTTTAATGTCATTTCTGTGCCTGAAACGGGTCAAAATTGAAGCTTTTGAGTAAGCAAAACTCTGTAAAAATGGCAATTTTGGTCACTCTGAGGGTTTAAAAAGTGGTTATTCAACATGAGGCACGATCCAATTGACATTTTGAATCATTTTTGGTACAGTCCAAAAAATCAATTTTCGGATGAAAAACGATGACTCCGGACATGTCGAACTATCCCAAAATGGTCAATATGGATGAAATTTTAACATTTAATCTTTTGACTCTAAATGACTGTTGGATGTGAATTATGACTTTGTCAACTAAAATAAGTGTGTTTAAAGTCATTTCTGTGCCTCAAAGGGGTCAAAATTGAAGCTTTTGAGTAAGCAAAACTCTGTAAAAATGGCAACTTTGGTCACTGTGAGGGTTTAAAAAGTGGTTATTCAACATGAGGCACGATCCAATTGAAATTTTGAATCATTTTTGGTACAGTCCAAAAAATCAATTTTCGGATGAAAAACGATGACTCCGGACATGTCGAACGATCCCAAAAAGGTCAAAATGGATGAAATTTTAACATTTAATCTTTTGACTGTAAATGACTGTTGGATGTGAATTATGACTTTGTCAACTAAAATAAGTGTGTTTAAAGTCATTTCTGTGCCTGAAACGGGTCAAAATTGAAGCATTTGAGTAAGCAAAACTCTGTAAAAATGGCAATTTTGGTCACTGTGAGGGTTTAAAAAGTGGTTATTCAACATGAGGCACGATCCAATTGACATTTTGAATCATTTTTGGTACAGTCCAAAAAAATCAATTTTCGGATGAAAAACTATGACTCCGGACATGTCGAACTATCCCAAAATGGTCAATATGGATGAAATTTTAACATTTAATCTTTTGACTGTAAATGACAGTTGGATGTGAATTATGACTTTGTCAACTAAAATAAGTGTGTTTAAAGTCATTTCTGTGCCTGAAACGGGTCAAAATTGAAGCTTTTGAGTAAGCAAAACTCTGTAAAAATGGCAATTTTTGGTCACTCTGAGGGTTTAAAAAGTGGTTATTCAACATGAGGCACGATCCAATTGACATTTTGAATCATTTTTGGTACAGTCAAAAAAATCAATTTTCAGATGAAAAACGATGACTCCGGACATGTCGAACTATCCCAAAATGGTCAATATGGATGAAATTTTAACATTTAATCTTTTGACTCTAAATGGCTGTTGGATGTGAATTATGACTTTGTCAACTAAAATAAGTGTGTTTAAAGTCATTTCTGTGCCTCAAAGGGGTCAAAATTGAAGCTTTTGGGTAAGCAAAACTCTGTAAAAATGGCAATTTTAGTCACTGTGAGGGTTTAAAAAGTGGTTATTCAACATGAGGCACGATCCAATTGAAATTTTGAATCATTTTTGGTACAGTCCAAAAAATCAATTTTCGGATGAAAAACGATGACTCCGGACATGTCGAACGATCCCAAAAAGGTCAAAATGGATGAAATTTTAACATTTAATCTTTTGACTGTAAATGACTGTTGGATGTGAATTATGACTTTGCCAACTAAAATAAGTGTGTTTAAAGTCATTTCTGTGCCTGAAACGGGTCAAAATTGAAGCTTTTGAGTAAGCAAAACTCTGTAAAAATGGCAATTTTGGTCACTCTGAGGGTTTAAAAAGTGGTTATTCAACATGAGGCACGATCCAATTGACACTTTGAATCATTTTTGGTACAGTCCAAAAAATCAATTTTCGGATGAAAAACGATGACTCCGGACATGTCGAACGATCCCAAAATGGTCAATATGGATGAAATTTTAACATTTAATCTTTTGACTGTAAATGACTGTTGGATGTGAATTATGACTTTGTCAACTAAAATAAGTGTGTTTAAAGTCATTTCTGTGCCTGAAACGGGTCAAAATTGAAGCTTTTGAGTAAGCAAAACTCTGTAAAAATGGCAATTTTGGTCACTCTGAAGGTTTAAAAAGTGGTTATTCAACATGAGGCACGATCCAATTGACATTTTGAATCATTTTTGGTACAGTCCAAAAAAATCAATTTTCGGATGCAAATGATGACTCCGGACATGTCGAACGATCCCAAAAAGGTCAAAATGGATGAAATTTTAACATTTAATCTTTTGACTGTAAATGACTGTTGGATGTGAATTATGACTTTGTCAACTAAAATAAGTGTGTTTAAAGTCATTTCTGTGCCTGAAACGGGTCAAAATTGAAGCTTTTGAGTAAGCAAAACTCTGTAAAAATGGCAATTTTGGTCACTGTGAGGGTTTAAAAAGTGGTTATTCAACATGAGGCACAATCCAATTGACATTTTGAATCATTTTTGGTACAGTCCAAAAAATCAATTTTCGGATGAAAAACGATGACTCCGGACATGTCGAACGATCCCAAAATGGTCAATATGGATGAAATTTTAACATTTAATCTTTTGACTGTAAATGACTGTTGGATGTGAATTATGACTTTGTCAACTAAAATAAGTGTGTTTAAAGTCATTTTTGTGCCTGAAACGGGTCAAAATTGAAGCTTTTGAGTAAGCAAAACTCTGTAAAAATGGCAATTTTGGTCACTCTGAGGGTTTAAAAAGTGGTTATTCAACATGAGGCACGATCCAATTGACATTTTGAATCATTTTTGGTACAGTCCAAAAAATCAATTTTCGGATGAAAAACGATGACTCCGGACATGTCGAACGATCCCAAAATGGTCAATATGGATGAAATTTTAACATTTAATCTTTTGACTGTAAATGACTGTTGGATGTGAATTATGACTTTGTCAACTAAAATAAGTGTGTTTAAAGTCATTTTTGTGCCTGAAACGGGTCAAAATTGAAGCTTTTGAGTAAGCAAAACTCTGTAAAAATGGCAATTTTGGTCACTCTGAGGGTTTAAAAAGTGGTTATTCAACATGAGGCACGATCCAATTGACATTTTGAATCATTTTTGGTACAGTCCAAAAAATCAATTTTCGGATGAAAAACGATGACTCCGGACATGTCGAACTATCCCAAAATGGTCAATATGGATGAAATTTTAACATTTAATCTTTTGACTCTAAATGGCTGTTGGATGTGAATTATGACTTTGTCAACTAAAATAAGTGTGTTTAAAGTCATTTCTGTGCCTGAAACGGGTCAAAATTGAAGCTTTTGAGTAAGCAAAACTCTGTAAAAATTGCAATTTTGGTCACTCTGAGGGTCTAAAAAGTGGTTATTCAACATGAGGCACGATCCAATTGACATTTTGAATCATTTTTGGTACAGTCCAAAAAATCAATTTTCGGATGAAAAACGATGACTCCGGACATGTCGAACTATCCCAAAATGGTCAATATGGATGAAATTTTAACATTTAATCTTTTGACTCTAAATGGCTGTTGGATGTGAATTATGACTTTGTCAACTAAAATAAGTGTGTTTAAAGTCATTTCTGTGCCTGAAACGGGTCAAAATTGAAGCTTTTGAGTAAGCAAAACTCTGTAAAAATGGCAATTTTGGTCACTGTGAGGGTTTAAAAAGTGGTTATTCAACATGAGGCACGATCCAATTGACATTTTGAATCATTTTTGGTACAGTCCAAAAAATCAATTTTCGGATGAAAAACGATGACTCCGGACATGTCGAACTATCCCAAAAAGGTCAAAATGGATGAAATTTTAACATTTAATCTTTTTACTGTAAATGACTGTTGGATGTGAATTATGACTTTGTCAACTAAAATAAGTGTGTTTAAAGTCATTTCTGTGCCTGAAACGGGTTAAAATTGAAGCTTTTGAGTAAGCAAAACTCTGTAAAAATGGCAATTTTGGTCACTGTGAGGGTTTAAAAAGTGGTTATTCAACATGAGGCACGATCCAATTGACATTTTGAATCATTTTTGGTACAGTCCAAAAAATCAATTTTCGAATGAAAAACGATGACTCCGGACATGTCGAACGATCCCAAAAAGGTCAAAATGGATGAAATTTTAACATTTATTCTTTTGACTGTAAATGACTGTTGGATGTGAATTATGACTTTGTCAACTAAAATAAGTGTGTTTAAAGTCATTTCTGTGCCTGAAACGGGTCAAAATTGAAGCTTTTGAGTAAGCAAAACTCTGTAAAAATGGCAATTTTGGTCACTCTGAGGGTTTAAAAAGTGGTTATTCAACATGAGGCACGATCCAATTGATATTTTGAATCATTTTTGGTACAGTCCAAAAAATCAATTTTCGGATGAAAAACGATGACTCCGGACATGTCGAACGATCCCAAAATGGTCAATATGGATGAAATTTTAACATTTAATCTTTTGACTGTAAATGACTGTTGGATGTGAATTATGACTTTGTCAACTAAAATAAGTGTGTTTAAAGTCATTTCTGTGCCTGAAACGGGTCAACATTGAAGCTTTTGAGTAAGCAAAACTCTGTAAAAATGGCAATTTTGGTCACTGTGAGGGTTTAAAAAGTGGTTATTCAACATGAGGCACGATCCAATTGACATTTTGAATCATTTTTGGTACAGTCCAAAAAATCAATTTTCGGATGAAAAACGATGACTCCGGACATGTTGAACGATCCCAAAAAGGTCAAAATGGATGAAATTTTAACATTTAATCTTTTGACTGTAAATGACTGTTTGATGTGAATTATGACTTTGTCAACTAAAATAAGTGTGTTTAAAGTCATTTCTGTGCCTGAAACGGGTCAAAATTGAAGCTTTTGAGTAAGCAAAACTCTGTAAAAATGGCAATTTTGGTCACTCTGAGGGTCTAAAAAGTGGTTATTCAACATGAGGCACGATCCAATTGACATTTTGAATCATTTTTGGTACAGTCCAAAAAATCAATTTTCGGATGAAAAACGATGACTCCGGACATGTCGAACGATCCCAAAAAGGTCAAAATGGATGAAATTTTAACATTTAATCTTTTGACTGTAAATGACTGTTGGATGTGAATTATGACTTTGTCAACTAAAATAAGTGTGTTTAATGTCATTTCTGTGCCTGAAACGGGTCAAAATTGAAGCTTTTGAGTAAGCAAAACTCTGTAAAAATGGCAATTTTGGTCACTCTGAGGGTTTAAAAAGTGGTTATTCAACATGAGGCACGATCCAATTGACACTTTGAATCATTTTTGGTACAGTCCAAAAAATCAATTTTCGGATGAAAAACGATGACTCCGGACATGTCGAACGATCCCAAAATGGTCAATATGGATGAAATTTTAACATTTAATCTTTTGACTGTAAATGACTGTTGGATGTGAATTATGACTTTGTCAACTAAAATAAGTGTGTTTAAAGTCATTTCTGTGCCTGAAACGGGTCAAAATTGAAGCTTTTGAGTAAGCAAAACTCTGTAAAAATGGCAATTTTGGTCACTCTGAGGGTTTAAAAAGTGGTTAGTCAACATGAGGCACGATCCAATTGACATTTTGAATCATTTTTGGTACAGTCCAAAAAATCAATTTTCGGATGAAAAACGATGACTCCGGACATGTCGAACGATCCCAAAATGGTCAATATGGATGAAATTTTAACATTTAATCTTTTGACTGTAAATGACTGTAGGATGTGAATTATGACTTTGTCAACTAAAATAAGTGTGTTTAAAGTCATTTTTGTGCCTGAAACGGGTCAAAATTGAAGCTTTTGAGTAAGCAAAACTCTGTAAAAATGGCAATTTTGGTCACTCTGAGGGTTTAAAAAGTGGTTATTCAACATGAGGCACGATCCAATTGACATTTTGAATCATTTTTGGTACAGTCCAAAAAATCAATTTTCGGATGAAAAACGATGACTCCGGACATGTCGAACTATCCCAAAATGGTCAATATGGATGAAATTTTAACATTTAATCTTTTGACTGTAAATGACTGTTGGATGTGAATTATGACTTTGTCAACTAAAATAAGTGTGTTTAAAGTCATTTCTGTGCCTGAAACGGGTCAACATTGAAGCTTTTGAGTAAGCAAAACTCTGTAAAAATGGCAATTTTGGTCACTGTGAGGGTTTAAAAAGTGGTTATTCAACATGAGGCACGATCCAATTGACATTTTGAATCATTTTTGGTACAGTCCAAAAAATCAATTTTCGGATGAAAAACGATGACTCCGGACATGTTGAACGATCCCAAAAAGGTCAAAATGGATGAAATTTTAACATTTAATCTTTTGACTGTAAATGACTGTTTGATGTGAATTATGACTTTGTCAACTAAAATAAGTGTGTTTAAAGTCATTTCTGTGCCTGAAACGGGTCAAAATTGAAGCTTTTGAGTAAGCAAAACTCTGTAAAAATGGCAATTTTGGTCACTCTGAGGGTCTAAAAAGTGGTTATTCAACATGAGGCACGATCCAATTGACATTTTGAATCATTTTTGGTACAGTCCAAAAAATCAATTTTCGGATGAAAAACGATGACTCCGGACATGTCGAACGATCCCAAAAAGGTCAAAATGGATGAAATTTTAACATTTAATCTTTTGACTGTAAATGACTGTTGGATGTGAATTATGACTTTGTCAACTAAAATAAGTGTGTTTAATGTCATTTCTGTGCCTGAAACGGGTCAAAATTGAAGCTTTTGAGTAAGCAAAACTCTGTAAAAATGGCAATTTTGGTCACTCTGAGGGTTTAAAAAGTGGTTATTCAACATGAGGCACGATCCAATTGACATTTTGAATCATTTTTGGTACAGTCCAAAAAATCAATTTTCGGATGAAAAACGATGACTCCGGACATGTCGAACTATCCCAAAATGGTCAATATGGATGAAATTTTAACATTTAATCTTTTGACTCTAAATGACTGTTGGATGTGAATTATGACTTTGTCAACTAAAATAAGTGTGTTTAAAGTCATTTCTGTGCCTCAAAGGGGTCAAAATTGAAGCTTTTGAGTAAGCAAAACTCTGTAAAAATGGCAACTTTGGTCACTGTGAGGGTTTAAAAAGTGGTTATTCAACATGAGGCACGATCCAATTGAAATTTTGAATCATTTTTGGTACAGTCCAAAAAATCAATTTTCGGATGAAAAACGATGACTCCGGACATGTCGAACGATCCCAAAAAGGTCAAAATGGATGAAATTTTAACATTTAATCTTTTGACTGTAAATGACTGTTGGATGTGAATTATGACTTTGTCAACTAAAATAAGTGTGTTTAAAGTCATTTCTGTGCCTGAAACGGGTCAAAATTGAAGCATTTGAGTAAGCAAAACTCTGTAAAAATGGCAATTTTGGTCACTGTGAGGGTTTAAAAAGTGGTTATTCAACATGAGGCACGATCCAATTGACATTTTGAATCATTTTTGGTACAGTCCAAAAAAATCAATTTTCGGATGAAAAACTATGACTCCGGACATGTCGAACTATCCCAAAATGGTCAATATGGATGAAATTTTAACATTTAATCTTTTGACTGTAAATGACTGTTGGATGTGAATTATGACTTTGTCAACTAAAATAAGTGTGTTTAAAGTCATTTCTGTGCCTGAAACGGGTCAAAATTGAAGCTTTTGAGTAAGCAAAACTCTGTAAAAATGGCAATTTTTGGTCACTCTGAGGGTTTAAAAAGTGGTTATTCAACATGAGGCACGATCCAATTGACATTTTGAATCATTTTTGGTACAGTCAAAAAAATCAATTTTCAGATGAAAAACGATGACTCCGGACATGTCGAACTATCCCAAAATGGTCAATATGGATGAAATTTTAACATTTAATCTTTTGACTCTAAATGGCTGTTGGATGTGAATTATGACTTTGTCAACTAAAATAAGTGTGTTTAAAGTCATTTCTGTGCCTCAAAGGGGTCAAAATTGAAGCTTTTGGGTAAGCAAAACTCTGTAAAAATGGCAATTTTAGTCACTGTGAGGGTTTAAAAAGTGGTTATTCAACATGAGGCACGATCCAATTGAAATTTTGAATCATTTTTGGTACAGTCCAAAAAATCAATTTTCGGATGAAAAACGATGACTCCGGACATGTCGAACGATCCCAAAAAGGTCAAAATGGATGAAATTTTAACATTTAATCTTTTGACTGTAAATGACTGTTGGATGTGAATTATGACTTTGCCAACTAAAATAAGTGTGTTTAAAGTCATTTCTGTGCCTGAAACGGGTCAAAATTGAAGCTTTTGAGTAAGCAAAACTCTGTAAAAATGGCAATTTTGGTCACTCTGAGGGTTTAAAAAGTGGTTATTCAACATGAGGCACGATCCAATTGACACTTTGAATCATTTTTGGTACAGTCCAAAAAATCAATTTTCGGATGAAAAACGATGACTCCGGACATGTCGAACGATCCCAAAATGGTCAATATGGATGAAATTTTAACATTTAATCTTTTGACTGTAAATGACTGTTGGATGTGAATTATGACTTTGTCAACTAAAATAAGTGTGTTTAAAGTCATTTCTGTGCCTGAAACGGGTCAAAATTGAAGCTTTTGAGTAAGCAAAACTCTGTAAAAATGGCAATTTTGGTCACTCTGAAGGTTTAAAAAGTGGTTATTCAACATGAGGCACGATCCAATTGACATTTTGAATCATTTTTGGTACAGTCCAAAAAAATCAATTTTCGGATGCAAATGATGACTCCGGACATGTCGAACGATCCCAAAAAGGTCAAAATGGATGAAATTTTAACATTTAATCTTTTGACTGTAAATGACTGTTGGATGTGAATTATGACTTTGTCAACTAAAATAAGTGTGTTTAAAGTCATTTCTGTGCCTGAAACGGGTCAAAATTGAAGCTTTTGAGTAAGCAAAACTCTGTAAAAATGGCAATTTTGGTCACTGTGAGGGTTTAAAAAGTGGTTATTCAACATGAGGCACAATCCAATTGACATTTTGAATCATTTTTGGTACAGTCCAAAAAATCAATTTTCGGATGAAAAACGATGACTCCGGACATGTCGAACGATCCCAAAATGGTCAATATGGATGAAATTTTAACATTTAATCTTTTGACTGTAAATGACTGTTGGATGTGAATTATGACTTTGTCAACTAAAATAAGTGTGTTTAAAGTCATTTTTGTGCCTGAAACGGGTCAAAATTGAAGCTTTTGAGTAAGCAAAACTCTGTAAAAATGGCAATTTTGGTCACTCTGAGGGTTTAAAAAGTGGTTATTCAACATGAGGCACGATCCAATTGACATTTTGAATCATTTTTGGTACAGTCCAAAAAATCAATTTTCGGATGAAAAACGATGACTCCGGACATGTCGAACGATCCCAAAATGGTCAATATGGATGAAATTTTAACATTTAATCTTTTGACTGTAAATGACTGTTGGATGTGAATTATGACTTTGTCAACTAAAATAAGTGTGTTTAAAGTCATTTTTGTGCCTGAAACGGGTCAAAATTGAAGCTTTTGAGTAAGCAAAACTCTGTAAAAATGGCAATTTTGGTCACTCTGAGGGTTTAAAAAGTGGTTATTCAACATGAGGCACGATCCAATTGACATTTTGAATCATTTTTGGTACAGTCCAAAAAATCAATTTTCGGATGAAAAACGATGACTCCGGACATGTCGAACTATCCCAAAATGGTCAATATGGATGAAATTTTAACATTTAATCTTTTGACTGTAAATGACTGTTGGATGTGAATTATGACTTTGTCAACTAAAATAAGTGTGTTTAAAGTCATTTCTGTGCCTGAAACGGGTCAACATTGAAGCTTTTGAGTAAGCAAAACTCTGTAAAAATGGCAATTTTGGTCACTCTGAGGGTTTAAAAAGTGGTTATTCAACATGAGGCACGATCCAATTGACATTTTGAATCATTTTTGGTACAGTCCAAAAAATCAATTTTCGGATGAAAAACGATGACTCCGGACATGTCGAACTATCCCAAAATGGTCAATATGGATGAAATTTTAACATTTAATCTTTTGACTCTAAATGGCTGTTGGATGTGAATTATGACTTTGTCAACTAAAATAAGTGTGTTTAAAGTCATTTCTGTGCCTGAAACGGGTCAAAATTGAAGCTTTTGAGTAAGCAAAACTCTGTAAAAATTGCAATTTTGGTCACTCTGAGGGTCTAAAAAGTGGTTATTCAACATGAGGCACGATCCAATTGACATTTTGAATCATTTTTGGTACAGTCCAAAAAATCAATTTTCGGATGAAAAACGATGACTCCGGACATGTCGAACTATCCCAAAATGGTCAATATGGATGAAATTTTAACATTTAATCTTTTGACTCTAAATGGCTGTTGGATGTGAATTATGACTTTGTCAACTAAAATAAGTGTGTTTAAAGTCATTTCTGTGCCTCAAAGGGGTCAAAATTGAAGCTTTTGAGTAAGCAAAACTCTGTAAAAATGGCAATTTTGGTCACTGTGAGGGTTTAAAAAGTGGTTATTCAACATGAGGCACGATCCAATTGACATTTTGAATCATTTTTGGTACAGTCCAAAAAATCAATTTTCGGATGAAAAACGATGACTCCGGACATGTCGAACTATCCCAAAAAGGTCAAAATGGATGAAATTTTAACATTTAATCTTTTTACTGTAAATGACTGTTGGATGTGAATTATGACTTTGTCAACTAAAATAAGTGTGTTTAAAGTCATTTCTGTGCCTGAAACGGGTTAAAATTGAAGCTTTTGAGTAAGCAAAACTCTGTAAAAATGGCAATTTTGGTCACTGTGAGGGTTTAAAAAGTGGTTATTCAACATGAGGCACGATCCAATTGACATTTTGAATCATTTTTGGTACAGTCCAAAAAATCAATTTTCGAATGAAAAACGATGACTCCGGACATGTCGAACGATCCCAAAAAGGTCAAAATGGATGAAATTTTAACATTTATTCTTTTGACTGTAAATGACTGTTGGATGTGAATTATGACTTTGTCAACTAAAATAAGTGTGTTTAAAGTCATTTCTGTGCCTGAAACGGGTCAAAATTGAAGCTTTTGAGTAAGCAAAACTCTGTAAAAATGGCAATTTTGGTCACTCTGAGGGTTTAAAAAGTGGTTATTCAACATGAGGCACGATCCAATTGATATTTTGAATCATTTTTGGTACAGTCCAAAAAATCAATTTTCGGATGAAAAACGATGACTCCGGACATGTCGAACGATCCCAAAATGGTCAATATGGATGAAATTTTAACATTTAATCTTTTGACTGTAAATGACTGTTGGATGTGAATTATGACTTTGTCAACTAAAATAAGTGTGTTTAAAGTCATTTCTGTGCCTGAAACGGGTCAAAATTGAAGCTTTTGAGTAAGCAAAACTCTGTAAAAATGGCAATTTTGGTCACTGTGAGGGTTTAAAAAGTGGTTATTCAACATGAGGCACGATCCAATTGACATTTTGAATCATTTTTGGTACAGTCCAAAAAATCAATTTTCGGATGAAAAACGATGACTCCGGACATGTCGAACGATCCCAAAATGGTCAATATGGATGAAATTTTAACATTTAATCTTTTGACTGTAAATGACTGTAGGATGTGAATTATGACTTTGTCAACTAAAATAAGTGTGTTTAAAGTCATTTTTGTGCCTGAAACGGGTCAAAATTGAAGCTTTTGAGTAAGCAAAACTCTGTAAAAATGGCAATTTTGGTCACTCTGAGGGTTTAAAAAGTGGTTATTCAACATGAGGCACGATCCAATTGACATTTTGAATCATTTTTGGTACAGTCCAAAAAATCAATTTTCGGATGAAAAACGATGACTCCGGACATGTCGAACTATCCCAAAATGGTCAATATGGATGAAATTTTAACATTTAATCTTTTGACTGTAAATGACTGTTGGATGTGAATTATGACTTTGTCAACTAAAATAAGTGTGTTTAAAGTCATTTCTGTGCCTGAAACGGGTCAACATTGAAGCTTTTGAGTAAGCAAAACTCTGTAAAAATGGCAATTTTGGTCACTGTGAGGGTTTAAAAAGTGGTTATTCAACATGAGGCACGATCCAATTGACATTTTGAATCATTTTTGGTACAGTCCAAAAAATCAATTTTCGGATGAAAAACGATGACTCCGGACATGTTGAACGATCCCAAAAAGGTCAAAATGGATGAAATTTTAACATTTAATCTTTTGACTGTAAATGACTGTTTGATGTGAATTATGACTTTGTCAACTAAAATAAGTGTGTTTAAAGTCATTTCTGTGCCTGAAACGGGTCAAAATTGAAGCTTTTGAGTAAGCAAAACTCTGTAAAAATGGCAATTTTGGTCACTCTGAGGGTCTAAAAAGTGGTTATTCAACATGAGGCACGATCCAATTGACATTTTGAATCATTTTTGGTACAGTCCAAAAAATCAATTTTCGGATGAAAAACGATGACTCCGGACATGTCGAACGATCCCAAAAAGGTCAAAATGGATGAAATTTTAACATTTAATCTTTTGACTGTAAATGACTGTTGGATGTGAATTATGACTTTGTCAACTAAAATAAGTGTGTTTAATGTCATTTCTGTGCCTGAAACGGGTCAAAATTGAAGCTTTTGAGTAAGCAAAACTCTGTAAAAATGGCAATTTTGGTCACTCTGAGGGTTTAAAAAGTGGTTATTCAACATGAGGCACGATCCAATTGACACTTTGAATCATTTTTGGTACAGTCCAAAAAATCAATTTTCGGATGAAAAACGATGACTCCGGACATGTCGAACGATCCCAAAATGGTCAATATGGATGAAATTTTAACATTTAATCTTTTGACTGTAAATGACTGTTGGATGTGAATTATGACTTTGTCAACTAAAATAAGTGTGTTTAAAGTCATTTCTGTGCCTGAAACGGGTCAAAATTGAAGCTTTTGAGTAAGCAAAACTCTGTAAAAATGGCAATTTTGGTCACTCTGAGGGTTTAAAAAGTGGTTAGTCAACATGAGGCACGATCCAATTGACATTTTGAATCATTTTTGGTACAGTCCAAAAAATCAATTTTCGGATGAAAAACGATGACTCCGGACATGTCGAACGATCCCAAAATGGTCAATATGGATGAAATTTTAACATTTAATCTTTTGACTGTAAATGACTGTAGGATGTGAATTATGACTTTGTCAACTAAAATAAGTGTGTTTAAAGTCATTTTTGTGCCTGAAACGGGTCAAAATTGAAGCTTTTGAGTAAGCAAAACTCTGTAAAAATGGCAATTTTGGTCACTCTGAGGGTTTAAAAAGTGGTTATTCAACATGAGGCACGATCCAATTGACATTTTGAATCATTTTTGGTACAGTCCAAAAAATCAATTTTCGGATGAAAAACGATGACTCCGGACATGTCGAACTATCCCAAAATGGTCAATATGGATGAAATTTTAACATTTAATCTTTTGACTGTAAATGACTGTTGGATGTGAATTATGACTTTGTCAACTAAAATAAGTGTGTTTAAAGTCATTTCTGTGCCTGAAACGGGTCAACATTGAAGCTTTTGAGTAAGCAAAACTCTGTAAAAATGGCAATTTTGGTCACTGTGAGGGTTTAAAAAGTGGTTATTCAACATGAGGCACGATCCAATTGACATTTTGAATCATTTTTGGTACAGTCCAAAAAATCAATTTTCGGATGAAAAACGATGACTCCGGACATGTTGAACGATCCCAAAAAGGTCAAAATGGATGAAATTTTAACATTTAATCTTTTGACTGTAAATGACTGTTTGATGTGAATTATGACTTTGTCAACTAAAATAAGTGTGTTTAAAGTCATTTCTGTGCCTGAAACGGGTCAAAATTGAAGCTTTTGAGTAAGCAAAACTCTGTAAAAATGGCAATTTTGGTCACTCTGAGGGTCTAAAAAGTGGTTATTCAACATGAGGCACGATCCAATTGACATTTTGAATCATTTTTGGTACAGTCCAAAAAATCAATTTTCGGATGAAAAACGATGACTCCGGACATGTCGAACGATCCCAAAAAGGTCAAAATGGATGAAATTTTAACATTTAATCTTTTGACTGTAAATGACTGTTGGATGTGAATTATGACTTTGTCAACTAAAATAAGTGTGTTTAATGTCATTTCTGTGCCTGAAACGGGTCAAAATTGAAGCTTTTGAGTAAGCAAAACTCTGTAAAAATGGCAATTTTGGTCACTCTGAGGGTTTAAAAAGTGGTTATTCAACATGAGGCACGATCCAATTGACATTTTGAATCATTTTTGGTACAGTCCAAAAAATCAATTTTCGGATGAAAAACGATGACTCCGGACATGTCGAACTATCCCAAAATGGTCAATATGGATGAAATTTTAACATTTAATCTTTTGACTCTAAATGACTGTTGGATGTGAATTATGACTTTGTCAACTAAAATAAGTGTGTTTAAAGTCATTTCTGTGCCTCAAAGGGGTCAAAATTGAAGCTTTTGAGTAAGCAAAACTCTGTAAAAATGGCAACTTTGGTCACTGTGAGGGTTTAAAAAGTGGTTATTCAACATGAGGCACGATCCAATTGAAATTTTGAATCATTTTTGGTACAGTCCAAAAAATCAATTTTCGGATGAAAAACGATGACTCCGGACATGTCGAACGATCCCAAAAAGGTCAAAATGGATGAAATTTTAACATTTAATCTTTTGACTGTAAATGACTGTTGGATGTGAATTATGACTTTGTCAACTAAAATAAGTGTGTTTAAAGTCATTTCTGTGCCTGAAACGGGTCAAAATTGAAGCATTTGAGTAAGCAAAACTCTGTAAAAATGGCAATTTTGGTCACTGTGAGGGTTTAAAAAGTGGTTATTCAACATGAGGCACGATCCAATTGACATTTTGAATCATTTTTGGTACAGTCCAAAAAAATCAATTTTCGGATGAAAAACTATGACTCCGGACATGTCGAACTATCCCAAAATGGTCAATATGGATGAAATTTTAACATTTAATCTTTTGACTGTAAATGACTGTTGGATGTGAATTATGACTTTGTCAACTAAAATAAGTGTGTTTAAAGTCATTTCTGTGCCTGAAACGGGTCAAAATTGAAGCTTTTGAGTAAGCAAAACTCTGTAAAAATGGCAATTTTTGGTCACTCTGAGGGTTTAAAAAGTGGTTATTCAACATGAGGCACGATCCAATTGACATTTTGAATCATTTTTGGTACAGTCAAAAAAATCAATTTTCAGATGAAAAACGATGACTCCGGACATGTCGAACTATCCCAAAATGGTCAATATGGATGAAATTTTAACATTTAATCTTTTGACTCTAAATGGCTGTTGGATGTGAATTATGACTTTGTCAACTAAAATAAGTGTGTTTAAAGTCATTTCTGTGCCTCAAAGGGGTCAAAATTGAAGCTTTTGGGTAAGCAAAACTCTGTAAAAATGGCAATTTTAGTCACTGTGAGGGTTTAAAAAGTGGTTATTCAACATGAGGCACGATCCAATTGAAATTTTGAATCATTTTTGGTACAGTCCAAAAAATCAATTTTCGGATGAAAAACGATGACTCCGGACATGTCGAACGATCCCAAAAAGGTCAAAATGGATGAAATTTTAACATTTAATCTTTTGACTGTAAATGACTGTTGGATGTGAATTATGACTTTGCCAACTAAAATAAGTGTGTTTAAAGTCATTTCTGTGCCTGAAACGGGTCAAAATTGAAGCTTTTGAGTAAGCAAAACTCTGTAAAAATGGCAATTTTGGTCACTCTGAGGGTTTAAAAAGTGGTTATTCAACATGAGGCACGATCCAATTGACACTTTGAATCATTTTTGGTACAGTCCAAAAAATCAATTTTCGGATGAAAAACGATGACTCCGGACATGTCGAACGATCCCAAAATGGTCAATATGGATGAAATTTTAACATTTAATCTTTTGACTGTAAATGACTGTTGGATGTGAATTATGACTTTGTCAACTAAAATAAGTGTGTTTAAAGTCATTTCTGTGCCTGAAACGGGTCAAAATTGAAGCTTTTGAGTAAGCAAAACTCTGTAAAAATGGCAATTTTGGTCACTCTGAAGGTTTAAAAAGTGGTTATTCAACATGAGGCACGATCCAATTGACATTTTGAATCATTTTTGGTACAGTCCAAAAAAATCAATTTTCGGATGCAAATGATGACTCCGGACATGTCGAACGATCCCAAAAAGGTCAAAATGGATGAAATTTTAACATTTAATCTTTTGACTGTAAATGACTGTTGGATGTGAATTATGACTTTGTCAACTAAAATAAGTGTGTTTAAAGTCATTTCTGTGCCTGAAACGGGTCAAAATTGAAGCTTTTGAGTAAGCAAAACTCTGTAAAAATGGCAATTTTGGTCACTGTGAGGGTTTAAAAAGTGGTTATTCAACATGAGGCACAATCCAATTGACATTTTGAATCATTTTTGGTACAGTCCAAAAAATCAATTTTCGGATGAAAAACGATGACTCCGGACATGTCGAACGATCCCAAAATGGTCAATATGGATGAAATTTTAACATTTAATCTTTTGACTGTAAATGACTGTTGGATGTGAATTATGACTTTGTCAACTAAAATAAGTGTGTTTAAAGTCATTTTTGTGCCTGAAACGGGTCAAAATTGAAGCTTTTGAGTAAGCAAAACTCTGTAAAAATGGCAATTTTGGTCACTCTGAGGGTTTAAAAAGTGGTTATTCAACATGAGGCACGATCCAATTGACATTTTGAATCATTTTTGGTACAGTCCAAAAAATCAATTTTCGGATGAAAAACGATGACTCCGGACATGTCGAACGATCCCAAAATGGTCAATATGGATGAAATTTTAACATTTAATCTTTTGACTGTAAATGACTGTTGGATGTGAATTATGACTTTGTCAACTAAAATAAGTGTGTTTAAAGTCATTTTTGTGCCTGAAACGGGTCAAAATTGAAGCTTTTGAGTAAGCAAAACTCTGTAAAAATGGCAATTTTGGTCACTCTGAGGGTTTAAAAAGTGGTTATTCAACATGAGGCACGATCCAATTGACATTTTGAATCATTTTTGGTACAGTCCAAAAAATCAATTTTCGGATGAAAAACGATGACTCCGGACATGTCGAACTATCCCAAAATGGTCAATATGGATGAAATTTTAACATTTAATCTTTTGACTGTAAATGACTGTTGGATGTGAATTATGACTTTGTCAACTAAAATAAGTGTGTTTAAAGTCATTTCTGTGCCTGAAACGGGTCAACATTGAAGCTTTTGAGTAAGCAAAACTCTGTAAAAATGGCAATTTTGGTCACTCTGAGGGTTTAAAAAGTGGTTATTCAACATGAGGCACGATCCAATTGACATTTTGAATCATTTTTGGTACAGTCCAAAAAATCAATTTTCGGATGAAAAACGATGACTCCGGACATGTCGAACTATCCCAAAATGGTCAATATGGATGAAATTTTAACATTTAATCTTTTGACTCTAAATGGCTGTTGGATGTGAATTATGACTTTGTCAACTAAAATAAGTGTGTTTAAAGTCATTTCTGTGCCTGAAACGGGTCAAAATTGAAGCTTTTGAGTAAGCAAAACTCTGTAAAAATTGCAATTTTGGTCACTCTGAGGGTCTAAAAAGTGGTTATTCAACATGAGGCACGATCCAATTGACATTTTGAATCATTTTTGGTACAGTCCAAAAAATCAATTTTCGGATGAAAAACGATGACTCCGGACATGTCGAACTATCCCAAAATGGTCAATATGGATGAAATTTTAACATTTAATCTTTTGACTCTAAATGGCTGTTGGATGTGAATTATGACTTTGTCAACTAAAATAAGTGTGTTTAAAGTCATTTCTGTGCCTCAAAGGGGTCAAAATTGAAGCTTTTGAGTAAGCAAAACTCTGTAAAAATGGCAATTTTGGTCACTGTGAGGGTTTAAAAAGTGGTTATTCAACATGAGGCACGATCCAATTGACATTTTGAATCATTTTTGGTACAGTCCAAAAAATCAATTTTCGGATGAAAAACGATGACTCCGGACATGTCGAACTATCCCAAAAAGGTCAAAATGGATGAAATTTTAACATTTAATCTTTTTACTGTAAATGACTGTTGGATGTGAATTATGACTTTGTCAACTAAAATAAGTGTGTTTAAAGTCATTTCTGTGCCTGAAACGGGTTAAAATTGAAGCTTTTGAGTAAGCAAAACTCTGTAAAAATGGCAATTTTGGTCACTGTGAGGGTTTAAAAAGTGGTTATTCAACATGAGGCACGATCCAATTGACATTTTGAATCATTTTTGGTACAGTCCAAAAAATCAATTTTCGAATGAAAAACGATGACTCCGGACATGTCGAACGATCCCAAAAAGGTCAAAATGGATGAAATTTTAACATTTATTCTTTTGACTGTAAATGACTGTTGGATGTGAATTATGACTTTGTCAACTAAAATAAGTGTGTTTAAAGTCATTTCTGTGCCTGAAACGGGTCAAAATTGAAGCTTTTGAGTAAGCAAAACTCTGTAAAAATGGCAATTTTGGTCACTCTGAGGGTTTAAAAAGTGGTTATTCAACATGAGGCACGATCCAATTGATATTTTGAATCATTTTTGGTACAGTCCAAAAAATCAATTTTCGGATGAAAAACGATGACTCCGGACATGTCGAACGATCCCAAAATGGTCAATATGGATGAAATTTTAACATTTAATCTTTTGACTGTAAATGACTGTTGGATGTGAATTATGACTTTGTCAACTAAAATAAGTGTGTTTAAAGTCATTTCTGTGCCTGAAACGGGTCAAAATTGAAGCTTTTGAGTAAGCAAAACTCTGTAAAAATGGCAATTTTGGTCACTGTGAGGGTTTAAAAAGTGGTTATTCAACATGAGGCACGATCCAATTGACATTTTGAATCATTTTTGGTACAGTCCAAAAAATCAATTTTCGGATGAAAAACGATGACTCCGGACATGTCGAACGATCCCAAAATGGTCAATATGGATGAAATTTTAACATTTAATCTTTTGACTGTAAATGACTGTAGGATGTGAATTATGACTTTGTCAACTAAAATAAGTGTGTTTAAAGTCATTTTTGTGCCTGAAACGGGTCAAAATTGAAGCTTTTGAGTAAGCAAAACTCTGTAAAAATGGCAATTTTGGTCACTCTGAGGGTTTAAAAAGTGGTTATTCAACATGAGGCACGATCCAATTGACATTTTGAATCATTTTTGGTACAGTCCAAAAAATCAATTTTCGGATGAAAAACGATGACTCCGGACATGTCGAACTATCCCAAAATGGTCAATATGGATGAAATTTTAACATTTAATCTTTTGACTGTAAATGACTGTTGGATGTGAATTATGACTTTGTCAACTAAAATAAGTGTGTTTAAAGTCATTTCTGTGCCTGAAACGGGTCAACATTGAAGCTTTTGAGTAAGCAAAACTCTGTAAAAATGGCAATTTTGGTCACTGTGAGGGTTTAAAAAGTGGTTATTCAACATGAGGCACGATCCAATTGACATTTTGAATCATTTTTGGTACAGTCCAAAAAATCAATTTTCGGATGAAAAACGATGACTCCGGACATGTTGAACGATCCCAAAAAGGTCAAAATGGATGAAATTTTAACATTTAATCTTTTGACTGTAAATGACTGTTTGATGTGAATTATGACTTTGTCAACTAAAATAAGTGTGTTTAAAGTCATTTCTGTGCCTGAAACGGGTCAAAATTGAAGCTTTTGAGTAAGCAAAACTCTGTAAAAATGGCAATTTTGGTCACTCTGAGGGTCTAAAAAGTGGTTATTCAACATGAGGCACGATCCAATTGACATTTTGAATCATTTTTGGTACAGTCCAAAAAATCAATTTTCGGATGAAAAACGATGACTCCGGACATGTCGAACGATCCCAAAAAGGTCAAAATGGATGAAATTTTAACATTTAATCTTTTGACTGTAAATGACTGTTGGATGTGAATTATGACTTTGTCAACTAAAATAAGTGTGTTTAATGTCATTTCTGTGCCTGAAACGGGTCAAAATTGAAGCTTTTGAGTAAGCAAAACTCTGTAAAAATGGCAATTTTGGTCACTCTGAGGGTTTAAAAAGTGGTTATTCAACATGAGGCACGATCCAATTGACACTTTGAATCATTTTTGGTACAGTCCAAAAAATCAATTTTCGGATGAAAAACGATGACTCCGGACATGTCGAACGATCCCAAAATGGTCAATATGGATGAAATTTTAACATTTAATCTTTTGACTGTAAATGACTGTTGGATGTGAATTATGACTTTGTCAACTAAAATAAGTGTGTTTAAAGTCATTTCTGTGCCTGAAACGGGTCAAAATTGAAGCTTTTGAGTAAGCAAAACTCTGTAAAAATGGCAATTTTGGTCACTCTGAGGGTTTAAAAAGTGGTTAGTCAACATGAGGCACGATCCAATTGACATTTTGAATCATTTTTGGTACAGTCCAAAAAATCAATTTTCGGATGAAAAACGATGACTCCGGACATGTCGAACGATCCCAAAATGGTCAATATGGATGAAATTTTAACATTTAATCTTTTGACTGTAAATGACTGTAGGATGTGAATTATGACTTTGTCAACTAAAATAAGTGTGTTTAAAGTCATTTTTGTGCCTGAAACGGGTCAAAATTGAAGCTTTTGAGTAAGCAAAACTCTGTAAAAATGGCAATTTTGGTCACTCTGAGGGTTTAAAAAGTGGTTATTCAACATGAGGCACGATCCAATTGACATTTTGAATCATTTTTGGTACAGTCCAAAAAATCAATTTTCGGATGAAAAACGATGACTCCGGACATGTCGAACTATCCCAAAATGGTCAATATGGATGAAATTTTAACATTTAATCTTTTGACTGTAAATGACTGTTGGATGTGAATTATGACTTTGTCAACTAAAATAAGTGTGTTTAAAGTCATTTCTGTGCCTGAAACGGGTCAACATTGAAGCTTTTGAGTAAGCAAAACTCTGTAAAAATGGCAATTTTGGTCACTGTGAGGGTTTAAAAAGTGGTTATTCAACATGAGGCACGATCCAATTGACATTTTGAATCATTTTTGGTACAGTCCAAAAAATCAATTTTCGGATGAAAAACGATGACTCCGGACATGTCGAACGATCCCAAAATGGTCAATATGGATGAAATTTTAACATTTAATCTTTTGACTGTAAATGACTGTAGGATGTGAATTATGACTTTGTCAACTAAAATAAGTGTGTTTAAAGTCATTTTTGTGCCTGAAACGGGTCAAAATTGAAGCTTTTGAGTAAGCAAAACTCTGTAAAAATGGCAATTTTGGTCACTCTGAGGGTTTAAAAAGTGGTTATTCAACATGAGGCACGATCCAATTGACATTTTGAATCATTTTTGGTACAGTCCAAAAAATCAATTTTCGGATGAAAAACGATGACTCCGGACATGTCGAACTATCCCAAAATGGTCAATATGGATGAAATTTTAACATTTAATCTTTTGACTGTAAATGACTGTTGGATGTGAATTATGACTTTGTCAACTAAAATAAGTGTGTTTAAAGTCATTTCTGTGCCTGAAACGGGTCAACATTGAAGCTTTTGAGTAAGCAAAACTCTGTAAAAATGGCAATTTTGGTCACTGTGAGGGTTTAAAAAGTGGTTATTCAACATGAGGCACGATCCAATTGACATTTTGAATCATTTTTGGTACAGTCCAAAAAATCAATTTTCGGATGAAAAACGATGACTCCGGACATGTTGAACGATCCCAAAAAGGTCAAAATGGATGAAATTTTAACATTTAATCTTTTGACTGTAAATGACTGTTTGATGTGAATTATGACTTTGTCAACTAAAATAAGTGTGTTTAAAGTCATTTCTGTGCCTGAAACGGGTCAAAATTGAAGCTTTTGAGTAAGCAAAACTCTGTAAAAATGGCAATTTTGGTCACTCTGAGGGTCTAAAAAGTGGTTATTCAACATGAGGCACGATCCAATTGACATTTTGAATCATTTTTGGTACAGTCCAAAAAATCAATTTTCGGATGAAAAACGATGACTCCGGACATGTCGAACGATCCCAAAAAGGTCAAAATGGATGAAATTTTAACATTTAATCTTTTGACTGTAAATGACTGTTGGATGTGAATTATGACTTTGTCAACTAAAATAAGTGTGTTTAATGTCATTTCTGTGCCTGAAACGGGTCAAAATTGAAGCTTTTGAGTAAGCAAAACTCTGTAAAAATGGCAATTTTGGTCACTCTGAGGGTTTAAAAAGTGGTTATTCAACATGAGGCACGATCCAATTGACACTTTGAATCATTTTTGGTACAGTCCAAAAAATCAATTTTCGGATGAAAAACGATGACTCCGGACATGTCGAACGATCCCAAAATGGTCAATATGGATGAAATTTTAACATTTAATCTTTTGACTGTAAATGACTGTTGGATGTGAATTATGACTTTGTCAACTAAAATAAGTGTGTTTAAAGTCATTTCTGTGCCTGAAACGGGTCAAAATTGAAGCTTTTGAGTAAGCAAAACTCTGTAAAAATGGCAATTTTGGTCACTCTGAGGGTTTAAAAAGTGGTTAGTCAACATGAGGCACGATCCAATTGACATTTTGAATCATTTTTGGTACAGTCCAAAAAATCAATTTTCGGATGAAAAACGATGACTCCGGACATGTCGAACGATCCCAAAATGGTCAATATGGATGAAATTTTAACATTTAATCTTTTGACTGTAAATGACTGTAGGATGTGAATTATGACTTTGTCAACTAAAATAAGTGTGTTTAAAGTCATTTTTGTGCCTGAAACGGGTCAAAATTGAAGCTTTTGAGTAAGCAAAACTCTGTAAAAATGGCAATTTTGGTCACTCTGAGGGTTTAAAAAGTGGTTATTCAACATGAGGCACGATCCAATTGACATTTTGAATCATTTTTGGTACAGTCCAAAAAATCAATTTTCGGATGAAAAACGATGACTCCGGACATGTCGAACTATCCCAAAATGGTCAATATGGATGAAATTTTAACATTTAATCTTTTGACTGTAAATGACTGTTGGATGTGAATTATGACTTTGTCAACTAAAATAAGTGTGTTTAAAGTCATTTCTGTGCCTGAAACGGGTCAACATTGAAGCTTTTGAGTAAGCAAAACTCTGTAAAAATGGCAATTTTGGTCACTGTGAGGGTTTAAAAAGTGGTTATTCAACATGAGGCACGATCCAATTGACATTTTGAATCATTTTTGGTACAGTCCAAAAAATCAATTTTCGGATGAAAAACGATGACTCCGGACATGTTGAACGATCCCAAAAAGGTCAAAATGGATGAAATTTTAACATTTAATCTTTTGACTGTAAATGACTGTTTGATGTGAATTATGACTTTGTCAACTAAAATAAGTGTGTTTAAAGTCATTTCTGTGCCTGAAACGGGTCAAAATTGAAGCTTTTGAGTAAGCAAAACTCTGTAAAAATGGCAATTTTGGTCACTCTGAGGGTCTAAAAAGTGGTTATTCAACATGAGGCACGATCCAATTGACATTTTGAATCATTTTTGGTACAGTCCAAAAAATCAATTTTCGGATGAAAAACGATGACTCCGGACATGTCGAACGATCCCAAAAAGGTCAAAATGGATGAAATTTTAACATTTAATCTTTTGACTGTAAATGACTGTTGGATGTGAATTATGACTTTGTCAACTAAAATAAGTGTGTTTAATGTCATTTCTGTGCCTGAAACGGGTCAAAATTGAAGCTTTTGAGTAAGCAAAACTCTGTAAAAATGGCAATTTTGGTCACTCTGAGGGTTTAAAAAGTGGTTATTCAACATGAGGCACGATCCAATTGACATTTTGAATCATTTTTGGTACAGTCCAAAAAATCAATTTTCGGATGAAAAACGATGACTCCGGACATGTCGAACTATCCCAAAATGGTCAATATGGATGAAATTTTAACATTTAATCTTTTGACTCTAAATGACTGTTGGATGTGAATTATGACTTTGTCAACTAAAATAAGTGTGTTTAAAGTCATTTCTGTGCCTCAAAGGGGTCAAAATTGAAGCTTTTGAGTAAGCAAAACTCTGTAAAAATGGCAACTTTGGTCACTGTGAGGGTTTAAAAAGTGGTTATTCAACATGAGGCACGATCCAATTGAAATTTTGAATCATTTTTGGTACAGTCCAAAAAATCAATTTTCGGATGAAAAACGATGACTCCGGACATGTCGAACGATCCCAAAAAGGTCAAAATGGATGAAATTTTAACATTTAATCTTTTGACTGTAAATGACTGTTGGATGTGAATTATGACTTTGTCAACTAAAATAAGTGTGTTTAAAGTCATTTCTGTGCCTGAAACGGGTCAAAATTGAAGCATTTGAGTAAGCAAAACTCTGTAAAAATGGCAATTTTGGTCACTGTGAGGGTTTAAAAAGTGGTTATTCAACATGAGGCACGATCCAATTGACATTTTGAATCATTTTTGGTACAGTCCAAAAAAATCAATTTTCGGATGAAAAACTATGACTCCGGACATGTCGAACTATCCCAAAATGGTCAATATGGATGAAATTTTAACATTTAATCTTTTGACTGTAAATGACTGTTGGATGTGAATTATGACTTTGTCAACTAAAATAAGTGTGTTTAAAGTCATTTCTGTGCCTGAAACGGGTCAAAATTGAAGCTTTTGAGTAAGCAAAACTCTGTAAAAATGGCAATTTTTGGTCACTCTGAGGGTTTAAAAAGTGGTTATTCAACATGAGGCACGATCCAATTGACATTTTGAATCATTTTTGGTACAGTCAAAAAAATCAATTTTCAGATGAAAAACGATGACTCCGGACATGTCGAACTATCCCAAAATGGTCAATATGGATGAAATTTTAACATTTAATCTTTTGACTCTAAATGGCTGTTGGATGTGAATTATGACTTTGTCAACTAAAATAAGTGTGTTTAAAGTCATTTCTGTGCCTCAAAGGGGTCAAAATTGAAGCTTTTGGGTAAGCAAAACTCTGTAAAAATGGCAATTTTAGTCACTGTGAGGGTTTAAAAAGTGGTTATTCAACATGAGGCACGATCCAATTGAAATTTTGAATCATTTTTGGTACAGTCCAAAAAATCAATTTTCGGATGAAAAACGATGACTCCGGACATGTCGAACGATCCCAAAAAGGTCAAAATGGATGAAATTTTAACATTTAATCTTTTGACTGTAAATGACTGTTGGATGTGAATTATGACTTTGCCAACTAAAATAAGTGTGTTTAAAGTCATTTCTGTGCCTGAAACGGGTCAAAATTGAAGCTTTTGAGTAAGCAAAACTCTGTAAAAATGGCAATTTTGGTCACTCTGAGGGTTTAAAAAGTGGTTATTCAACATGAGGCACGATCCAATTGACACTTTGAATCATTTTTGGTACAGTCCAAAAAATCAATTTTCGGATGAAAAACGATGACTCCGGACATGTCGAACGATCCCAAAATGGTCAATATGGATGAAATTTTAACATTTAATCTTTTGACTGTAAATGACTGTTGGATGTGAATTATGACTTTGTCAACTAAAATAAGTGTGTTTAAAGTCATTTCTGTGCCTGAAACGGGTCAAAATTGAAGCTTTTGAGTAAGCAAAACTCTGTAAAAATGGCAATTTTGGTCACTCTGAAGGTTTAAAAAGTGGTTATTCAACATGAGGCACGATCCAATTGACATTTTGAATCATTTTTGGTACAGTCCAAAAAAATCAATTTTCGGATGCAAATGATGACTCCGGACATGTCGAACGATCCCAAAAAGGTCAAAATGGATGAAATTTTAACATTTAATCTTTTGACTGTAAATGACTGTTGGATGTGAATTATGACTTTGTCAACTAAAATAAGTGTGTTTAAAGTCATTTCTGTGCCTGAAACGGGTCAAAATTGAAGCTTTTGAGTAAGCAAAACTCTGTAAAAATGGCAATTTTGGTCACTGTGAGGGTTTAAAAAGTGGTTATTCAACATGAGGCACAATCCAATTGACATTTTGAATCATTTTTGGTACAGTCCAAAAAATCAATTTTCGGATGAAAAACGATGACTCCGGACATGTCGAACGATCCCAAAATGGTCAATATGGATGAAATTTTAACATTTAATCTTTTGACTGTAAATGACTGTTGGATGTGAATTATGACTTTGTCAACTAAAATAAGTGTGTTTAAAGTCATTTTTGTGCCTGAAACGGGTCAAAATTGAAGCTTTTGAGTAAGCAAAACTCTGTAAAAATGGCAATTTTGGTCACTCTGAGGGTTTAAAAAGTGGTTATTCAACATGAGGCACGATCCAATTGACATTTTGAATCATTTTTGGTACAGTCCAAAAAATCAATTTTCGGATGAAAAACGATGACTCCGGACATGTCGAACGATCCCAAAATGGTCAATATGGATGAAATTTTAACATTTAATCTTTTGACTGTAAATGACTGTTGGATGTGAATTATGACTTTGTCAACTAAAATAAGTGTGTTTAAAGTCATTTTTGTGCCTGAAACGGGTCAAAATTGAAGCTTTTGAGTAAGCAAAACTCTGTAAAAATGGCAATTTTGGTCACTCTGAGGGTTTAAAAAGTGGTTATTCAACATGAGGCACGATCCAATTGACATTTTGAATCATTTTTGGTACAGTCCAAAAAATCAATTTTCGGATGAAAAACGATGACTCCGGACATGTCGAACTATCCCAAAATGGTCAATATGGATGAAATTTTAACATTTAATCTTTTGACTGTAAATGACTGTTGGATGTGAATTATGACTTTGTCAACTAAAATAAGTGTGTTTAAAGTCATTTCTGTGCCTGAAACGGGTCAACATTGAAGCTTTTGAGTAAGCAAAACTCTGTAAAAATGGCAATTTTGGTCACTCTGAGGGTTTAAAAAGTGGTTATTCAACATGAGGCACGATCCAATTGACATTTTGAATCATTTTTGGTACAGTCCAAAAAATCAATTTTCGGATGAAAAACGATGACTCCGGACATGTCGAACTATCCCAAAATGGTCAATATGGATGAAATTTTAACATTTAATCTTTTGACTCTAAATGGCTGTTGGATGTGAATTATGACTTTGTCAACTAAAATAAGTGTGTTTAAAGTCATTTCTGTGCCTGAAACGGGTCAAAATTGAAGCTTTTGAGTAAGCAAAACTCTGTAAAAATTGCAATTTTGGTCACTCTGAGGGTCTAAAAAGTGGTTATTCAACATGAGGCACGATCCAATTGACATTTTGAATCATTTTTGGTACAGTCCAAAAAATCAATTTTCGGATGAAAAACGATGACTCCGGACATGTCGAACTATCCCAAAATGGTCAATATGGATGAAATTTTAACATTTAATCTTTTGACTCTAAATGGCTGTTGGATGTGAATTATGACTTTGTCAACTAAAATAAGTGTGTTTAAAGTCATTTCTGTGCCTCAAAGGGGTCAAAATTGAAGCTTTTGAGTAAGCAAAACTCTGTAAAAATGGCAATTTTGGTCACTGTGAGGGTTTAAAAAGTGGTTATTCAACATGAGGCACGATCCAATTGACATTTTGAATCATTTTTGGTACAGTCCAAAAAATCAATTTTCGGATGAAAAACGATGACTCCGGACATGTCGAACTATCCCAAAAAGGTCAAAATGGATGAAATTTTAACATTTAATCTTTTTACTGTAAATGACTGTTGGATGTGAATTATGACTTTGTCAACTAAAATAAGTGTGTTTAAAGTCATTTCTGTGCCTGAAACGGGTTAAAATTGAAGCTTTTGAGTAAGCAAAACTCTGTAAAAATGGCAATTTTGGTCACTGTGAGGGTTTAAAAAGTGGTTATTCAACATGAGGCACGATCCAATTGACATTTTGAATCATTTTTGGTACAGTCCAAAAAATCAATTTTCGAATGAAAAACGATGACTCCGGACATGTCGAACGATCCCAAAAAGGTCAAAATGGATGAAATTTTAACATTTATTCTTTTGACTGTAAATGACTGTTGGATGTGAATTATGACTTTGTCAACTAAAATAAGTGTGTTTAAAGTCATTTCTGTGCCTGAAACGGGTCAAAATTGAAGCTTTTGAGTAAGCAAAACTCTGTAAAAATGGCAATTTTGGTCACTCTGAGGGTTTAAAAAGTGGTTATTCAACATGAGGCACGATCCAATTGATATTTTGAATCATTTTTGGTACAGTCCAAAAAATCAATTTTCGGATGAAAAACGATGACTCCGGACATGTCGAACGATCCCAAAATGGTCAATATGGATGAAATTTTAACATTTAATCTTTTGACTGTAAATGACTGTTGGATGTGAATTATGACTTTGTCAACTAAAATAAGTGTGTTTAAAGTCATTTCTGTGCCTGAAACGGGTCAAAATTGAAGCTTTTGAGTAAGCAAAACTCTGTAAAAATGGCAATTTTGGTCACTGTGAGGGTTTAAAAAGTGGTTATTCAACATGAGGCACGATCCAATTGACATTTTGAATCATTTTTGGTACAGTCCAAAAAATCAATTTTCGGATGAAAAACGATGACTCCGGACATGTCGAACGATCCCAAAAAGGTCAAAATGGATGAAATTTTAACATTTAATCTTTTGACTGTAAATGACTGTTGGATGTGAATTATGACTTTGTCAACTAAAATAAGTGTGTTTAATGTCATTTCTGTGCCTGAAACGGGTCAAAATTGAAGCTTTTGAGTAAGCAAAACTCTGTAAAAATGGCAATTTTGGTCACTCTGAGGGTTTAAAAAGTGGTTATTCAACATGAGGCACGATCCAATTGACATTTTGAATCATTTTTGGTACAGTCCAAAAAATCAATTTTCGGTTGAAAAACGATGACTCCGGACATGTTGAACGATCCCAAAAAGGTCAAAATGGATGAAATTTTAACATTTAATCTTTTGACTGTAAATGACTGTTGGATGTGAATTATGACTTTGTCAACTAAAATAAGTGTGTTTAAAGTCATTTCTGTGCCTGAAACGGGTCAAAATTGAAGCTTTTGAGTAAGCAAAACTCTGTAAAAATGGCAATTTTGGTCACTGTGAGGGTTTAAAAAGTGGTTATTCAACATGAGGCACGATCCAATTGACATTTTGAATCATTTTTGGTACAGTCCAAAAAATCAATTTTCGGATGAAAAACGATGACTCCGGACATGTCGAACTATCCCAAAATGGTCAATATGGATGAAATTTTAACATTTAATCTTTTGACTCTAAATGACTGTTGGATGTGAATTATGACTTTGTCAACTAAAATAAGTGTGTTTAAAGTCATTTCTGTGCCTCAAAGGGGTCAAAATTGAAGCTTTTGAGTAAGCAAAACTCTGTAAAAATGGCAACTTTGGTCACTGTGAGGGTTTAAAAAGTGGTTATTCAACATGAGGCACGATCCAATTGAAATTTTGAATCATTTTTGGTACAGTCCAAAAAATCAATTTTCGGATGAAAAACGATGACTCCGGACATGTCGAACGATCCCAAAAAGGTCAAAATGGATGAAATTTTAACATTTAATCTTTTGACTGTAAATGACTGTTGGATGTGAATTATGACTTTGTCAACTAAAATAAGTGTGTTTAAAGTCATTTCTGTGCCTGAAACGGGTCAAAATTGAAGCATTTGAGTAAGCAAAACTCTGTAAAAATGGCAATTTTGGTCACTGTGAGGGTTTAAAAAGTGGTTATTCAACATGAGGCACGATCCAATTGACATTTTGAATCATTTTTGGTACAGTCCAAAAAATCAATTTTCGGATGAAAAACGATGACTCCGGACATGTCGAACTATCCCAAAATGGTCAATATGGATGAAATTTTAACATTTAATCTTTGGACTGTAAATGACTGTTGGATGTGAATTATGACTTTGTCAACTAAAATAAGTGTGTTTAAAGTCATTTCTGTGCCTGAAACGGGTCAAAATTGAAGCTTTTGAGTAAGCAAAACTCTGTAAAAAATGGCAATTTTGGTCACTCTGAGGGTTTAAAAAGTGGTTATTCAACATGAGGCACGATCCAATTGACATTTTGAATCATTTTTGGTACAGTCCAAAAAATCAATTTTCGGATGAAAAACGATGACTCCGGACATGTCGAACGATCCCAAAAAGGTCAAAATGGATGAAATTTTAACATTTAATCTTTTGACTGTAAATGACTGTTGGATGTGAATTATGACTTTGTCAACTGAAATAAGTGTGTTTAAAGTCATTTCTGTGCCTGAAACGGGTCAAAATTGAAGCTTTTGAGTAAGCAAAACTCTGTAAAAATGGCAATTTTGGTCACTCTGAGGGTTTAAAAAGTGGTTATTCAACATGAGGCACGATCCAATTGACATTTTGAATCATTTTTGGTACAGTCCAAAAAATCAATTTTCGAATGAAAAACGATGACTCCGGACATGTCGAACGATCCCAAAAAGGTCAAAATGGATGAAATTTTAACATTTAATCTTTTGACTGTAAATGACTGTTGGATGTGAATTATGACTTTGTCAACTAAAATAAGTGTGTTTAAAGTCATTTCTGTGCCTGAAACGGGTCAAAATTGAAGCTTTTGAGTAAGCAAAACTCTGTAAAAATGGCAATTTTGGTCACTGTGAGGGTTTAAAAAGTGGTTATTCAACATGAGGCACGATCCAATTGACATTTTGAATCATTTTTGGTACAGTCCAAAAAATCAATTTTCGGATGAAAAATGATGACTCCGGACATGTCGAACTATCCCAAAATGGTCAATATGGATGAAATTTTAACATTTAATCTTTTGACTGTAAATGACTGTTAGATGTGAATTATGACTTTGTCAACTAAAATAAGTGTGTTTAAAGTCATTTCTGTGCCTGAAACGGGTCAAAATTGAAGCTTTTGAGTAAGCAAAACTCTGTAAAAATGGCAATTTTGGTCACTCTGAGGGTTTAAAAAGTGGTTATTCAACATGAGGCACGATCCAATTGACATTTTGAATCATTTTTGGTACAGTCCGAAAAATCAATTTTCGAATGAAAAACGATGACTCCGGACATGTCGAACGATCCCAAAAGGGTCAAAATGGATGAAATTTTAACATTTAATCTTTTGACTGTAAATGACTGTTGGATGTGAATTATGACTTTGTCAACTAAAATAAGTGTGTTTAAAGTCATTTCTGTGCCTGAAACGGGTCAAAATTGAAGCTTCTGAGTAATCAAAACTCTGTAAAAATGGCAAATTTGGTCACTCTGAGGGTTTAAAAAGTGGTTATTCAACATGAGGCACGATCCAATTGACATTTTGAATCATTTTTGGTACAGTCCAAAAAATCAATTTTCGGATGAAAAACGATGACTCCGGACATGTCGAACGATCCCAAAAAGGTCAAAATGGATGAAATTTTAACATTTAATCTTTTGACTGTAAATGACTGTTGGATGTGAATTATGACTTTGTCAACTAAAATAAGTGTGTTTAAAGTCATTTCTGTGCCTGAAACGGGTCAACATTGAAGCTTTTGAGTAAGCAAAACTCTGTAAAAATGGCAATTTTGGTCACTCTGAGGGTTTAAAAAGTGGTTATTCAACATGAGGCACGATCCAATTGACATTTTGAATCATTTTTGGTACAGTCCAAAAAATCAATTTTCGGATGAAAAACGATGACTCCGGACATGTCGAACGATCCCAAAAAGGTCAAAATGGATGAAATTTTAACATTTAATCTTTTGACTGTAAATGACTGTTGGATGTGAAATATGACTTTGTCAACTAAAATAAGTGTGTTTAAAGTCATTTCTGTGCCTGAAACGGGTCAAAATTGAAGCATTTGAGTAAGCAAAACTCTGTAAAAATGGCAATTTTGGTCACTGTGAGGGTTTAAAAAGTGGTTATTCAACATGAGGCACGATCCAATTGACATTTTGAATCATTTTTGGTACAGTCCAAAAAATCAATTTTCGGATGAAAAACGATGACTCCGGACATGTCGAACTATCCCAAAATGGTCAATATGGATGAAATTTTAACATTTAATCTTTGGACTGTAAATGACTGTTGGATGTGAATTATGACTTTGTCAACTAAAATAAGTGTGTTTAAAGTCATTTCTGTGCCTGAAACGGGTCAAAATTGAAGCTTTTGAGTAAGCAAAACTCTGTAAAAAATGGCAATTTTGGTCACTCTGAGGGTTTAAAAAGTGGTTATTCAACATGAGGCACGATCCAATTGACATTTTGAATCATTTTTGGTACAGTCCAAAAAATCAATTTTCGGATGAAAAACGATGACTCCGGACATGTCGAACGATCCCAAAAAGGTCAAAATGGATGAAATTTTAACATTTAATCTTTTGACTGTAAATGACTGTTGGATGTGAATTATGACTTTGTCAACTGAAATAAGTGTGTTTAAAGTCATTTCTGTGCCTGAAACGGGTCAAAATTGAAGCTTTTGAGTAAGCAAAACTCTGTAAAAATGGCAATTTTGGTCACTCTGAGGGTTTAAAAAGTGGTTATTCAACATGAGGCACGATCCAATTGACATTTTGAATCATTTTTGGTACAGTCCAAAAAATCAATTTTCGAATGAAAAACGATGACTCCGGACATGTCGAACGATCCCAAAAAGGTCAAAATGGATGAAATTTTAACATTTAATCTTTTGACTGTAAATGACTGTTGGATGTGAATTATGACTTTGTCAACTAAAATAAGTGTGTTTAAAGTCATTTCTGTGCCTGAAACGGGTCAAAATTGAAGCTTTTGAGTAAGCAAAACTCTGTAAAAATGGCAATTTTGGTCACTGTGAGGGTTTAAAAAGTGGTTATTCAACATGAGGCACGATCCAATTACATTTTGAATCATTTTTGGTACAGTCCAAAAAATCAATTTTCGGATGAAAAATGATGACTCCGGACATGTCGAACTATCCCAAAATGGTCAATATGGATGAAATTTTAACATTTAATCTTTTGACTGTAAATGACTGTTAGATGTGAATTATGACTTTGTCAACTAAAATAAGTGTGTTTAAAGTCATTTCTGTGCCTGAAACGGGTCAAAATTGAAGCTTTTGAGTAAGCAAAACTCTGTAAAAATGGCAATTTTGGTCACTCTGAGGGTTTAAAAAGTGGTTATTCAACATGAGGCACGATCCAATTGACATTTTGAATCATTTTTGGTACAGTCCGAAAAATCAATTTTCGAATGAAAAACGATGACTCCGGACATGTCGAACGATCCCAAAAGGGTCAAAATGGATGAAATTTTAACATTTAATCTTTTGACTGTAAATGACTGTTGGATGTGAATTATGACTTTGTCAACTAAAATAAGTGTGTTTAAAGTCATTTCTGTGCCTGAAACGGGTCAAAATTGAAGCTTCTGAGTAATCAAAACTCTGTAAAAATGGCAAATTTGGTCACTCTGAGGGTTTAAAAAGTGGTTATTCAACATGAGGCACGATCCAATTGACATTTTGAATCATTTTTGGTACAGTCCAAAAAAAATCAATTTTCGGATGAAAAACGATGACTCCGGACATGTCGAACGATCCCAAAAAGGTCAAAATGGATGAAATTTTAACATTTAATCTTTTGACTGTAAATGACTGTTGGATGTGAATTATGACTTTGTCAACTAAAATAAGTGTGTTTAAAGTCATTTCTGTGCCTGAAACGGGTCAACATTGAAGCTTTTGAGTAAGCAAAACTCTGTAAAAATGGCAATTTTGGTCACTCTGAGGGTTTAAAAAGTGGTTATTCAACATGAGGCACGATCCAATTGACATTTTGAATCATTTTTGGTACAGTCCAAAAAATCAATTTTCGGATGAAAAAACGATGACTCCGGACATGTCGAACGATCCCAAAAAGGTCAAAATGGATGAAATTTTAACATTTAATCTTTTGACTGTAAATGACTGTTGGATGTGAAATATGACTTTGTCAACTAAAATAAGTGTGTTTAAAGTCATTTCTGTGCCTGAAACGGGTCAAAATTGAAGCATTTGAGTAAGCAAAACTCTGTAAAAATGGCAATTTTGGTCACTGTGAGGGTTTAAAAAGTGGTTATTCAACATGAGGCACGATCCAATTGACATTTTGAATCATTTTTGGTACAGTCCAAAAAATCAATTTTCGGATGAAAAACGATGACTCCGGACATGTCGAACTATCCCAAAATGGTCAATATGGATGAAATTTTAACATTTAATCTTTGGACTGTAAATGACTGTTGGATGTGAATTATGACTTTGTCAACTAAAATAAGGGTGTTTAAAGTCAGTTCTGTGCCTGAAACGGGTCAAAATTGAAGCTTTTGAGTAAGCAAAACTCTGTAAAAAATGGCAATTTTGGTCACTCTGAGGGTTTAAAAAGTGGTTATTCAACATGAGGCACGATCCAATTGACATTTTGAATCATTTTTGGTACAGTCCAAAAAATCAATTTTCGGATGAAAAACGATGACTCCGGACATGTCGAACGATCCCAAAAAGGTCAAAATGGATGAAATTTTAACATTTAATCTTTTGACTGTAAATGACTGTTGGATGTGAATTATGACTTTGTCAACTAAAATAAGTGTGTTTAAAGTCATTTCTGTGCCTGAAACGGGTCAAAATTGAAGCTTTTGAGTAAGCAAAACTCTGTAAAAATGGCAATTTTGGTCACTCTGAGGGTTTAAAAAGTGGTTATTCAACATGAGGCACGATCCAATTGACATTTTGAATCATTTTTGGTACAGTCCAAAAAAATCAATTTTCGAATGAAAAACGATGACTCCGGACATGTCGAACGATCCCAAAAAGGTCAAAATGGATGAAATTTTAACATTTAATCTTTTGACTGTAAATGACTGTTGGATGTGAATTATGACTTTGTCAACTAAAATAAGTGTGTTTAAATTCATTTCTGTGCCTGAAACGGGTCAAAATTGAAGCTTTTGAGTAAGCAAAACTCTGTAAAAATGGCAATTTTGGTCACTGTGAGGGTTTAAAAAGTGGTTATTCAACATGAGGCACGATCCAATTGACATTTTGAATCATTTATGGTACAGTCCAAAAAATCAATTTTCGGATGAAAAATGATGACTCCGGACATGTCGAACTATCCCAAAATGGTCAATATGGATGAAATTTTAACATTTAATCTTTTGACTGTAAATGACTGTTAGATGTGAATTATGACTTTGTCAACTAAAATAAGTGTGTTTAAAGTCATTTCTGTGCCTGAAACGGGTCAAAATTGAAGCTTTTGAGTAAGCAAAACTCTGTAAAAATGGCAATTTTGGTCACTCTGAGGGTTTAAAAAGTGGTTATTCAACATGAGGCACGATCCAATTGACATTTTGAATCATTTTTGGTACAGTCCGAAAAATCAATTTTCGAATGAAAAACGATGACTCCGGACATGTCGAACGATCCCAAAAGGGTCAAAATGGATGAAATTTTAACATTTAATCTTTTGACTGTAAATGACTGTTGGATGTGAATTATGACTTTGTCAACTAAAATAAGTGTGTTTAAAGTCATTTCTGTGCCTGAAACGGGTCAAAATTGAAGCTTTTGAGTAAGCAAAACTCTGTAAAAATGGCAATTTTGGTCACTCTGAGGGTTTAAAAAGTGGTTATTCAACATGAGGCACGATCCAATTGACATTTTGAATCATTTTTGGTACAGTCCAAAAAATCAATTTTCGGATGAAAAACGATGACTCCAGACATGTCGAACTATCCCAAAATGGTCAATATGGATGAAATTTTAACATTTAATCTTTTGACTGTAAATGACTGTTGGATGTGAATTATGACTTTGTCAACTAAAATAAGTGTGTTTAAAGTCATTTCTGTGCCTGAAACGGGTCAAAATTGAAGCTTTTGAGTAAGCAAAACTCTGTAAAAATGGCAATTTTTGGTCACTGTGAGGGTTTAAAAAGTGGTTATTCAACATGAGGCACGATCCAATTGACATTTTGAATCATTTTTGGTACAGTCCAAAAAATCAATTTTCGGATGAAAAACGATGACTCCGGACATGTCGAACTATCCCAAAATGGTCAATATGGATGAAATTTTAACATTTAATCTTTGGACTGTAAATGACTGTTGGATGTGAATTATGACTTTGTCAACTAAAATAAGTGTGTTTAAAGTCATTTCTGTGCCTGAAACGGGTCAAAATTGAAGCTTTTGAGTAAGCAAAACTCTGTAAAAAATGGCAATTTTGGTCACTCTGAGGGTTTAAAAAGTGGTTATTCAACATGAGGCACGATCCAATTGACATTTTGAATCATTTTTGGTACAGTCCAAAAAATCAATTTTCGGAATGAAAAACGATGACTCCGGACATGTCGAACGATCCCAAAAAGGTCAAAATGGATGAAATTTTAACATTTAATCTTTTGACTGTAAATGACTGTTGGATGTGAATTATGACTTTGTCAACTGAAATAAGTGTGTTTAAAGTCATTCTGTGCCTGAAACGGGTCAAAATTGAAGCTTTTGAGTAAGCAAAACTCTGTTAAAATGGCAATTTTGGTCACTGTGAGGGTTTAAAAAGTGGTTATTCAACATGAGGCACGATCCAATTGACATTTTGAATCATTTTTGGTACAGTCCAAAAAATCAATTTTCGGATGAAAAACGATGACTCCGGACATGTCGAACTATCCCAAAATGGTCAATATGGATGAAATTTTAACATTTAATCTTTGGACTGTAAATGACTGTTGGATGTGAATTATGACTTTGTCAACTAAAATAAGTGTGTTTAAAGTCATTTCTGTGCCTGAAACGGGTCAAAATTGAAGCTTTTGAGTAAGCAAAACTCTGTAAAAAATGGCAATTTTGGTCACTCTGAGGGTTTAAAAAGTGGTTATTCAACATGAGGCACGATCCAATTGACATTTTGAATCATTTTTGGTACAGTCCAAAAAATCAATTTTCGGATGAAAAACGATGACTCCGGACATGTCGAACGATCCCAAAAAGGTCAAAATGGATGAAATTTTAACATTTAATCTTTTGACTGTAAATGACTGTTGGATGTGAATTATGACTTTGTCAACTGAAATAAGTGTGTTTAAAGTCATTTCTGTGCCTGAAACGGGTCAAAATTGAAGCTTTTGAGTAAGCAAAACTCTGTAAAAATGGCAATTTTGGTCACTCTGAGGGTTTAAAAAGTGGTTATTCAACATGAGGCACGATCCAATTGACATTTTGAATCATTTTTGGTACAGTCCAAAAAATCAATTTTCGAATGAAAAACGATGACTCCGGACATGTCGAACGATCCCAAAAAGGTCAAAATGGATGAAATTTTAACATTTAATCTTTTGACTGTAAATGACTGTTGGATGTGAATTATGACTTTGTCAACTAAAATAAGTGTGTTTAAAGTCATTTCTGTGCCTGAAACGGGTCAAAATTGAAGCTTTTGAGTAAGCAAAACTCTGTAAAAATGGCAATTTTGGTCACTGTGAGGGTTTAAAAAGTGGTTATTCAACATGAGGCACGATCCAATTGAACATTTTGAATCATTTTTGGTACAGTCCAAAAAATCAATTTTCGGATGAAAAATGATGACTCCGGACATGTCGAACTATCCCAAAATGGTCAATATGGATGAAATTTTAACATTTAATCTTTTGACTGTAAATGACTGTTAGATGTGAATTATGACTTTGTCAACTAAAATAAGTGTGTTTAAAGTCATTTCTGTGCCTGAAACGGGTCAAAATTGAAGCTTTTGAGTAAGCAAAACTCTGTAAAAATGGCAATTTTGGTCACTCTGAGGGTTTAAAAAGTGGTTATTCAACATGAGGCACGATCCAATTGACATTTTGAATCATTTTTGGTACAGTCCGAAAAATCAATTTTCGAATGAAAAACGATGACTCCGGACATGTCGAACGATCCCAAAAGGGTCAAAATGGATGAAATTTTAACATTTAATCTTTTGACTGTAAATGACTGTTGGATGTGAATTATGACTTTGTCAACTAAAATAAGTGTGTTTAAAGTCATTTCTGTGCCTGAAACGGGTCAAAATTGAAGCTTCTGAGTAATCAAAACTCTGTAAAAATGGCAAATTTGGTCACTCTGAGGGTTTAAAAAGTGGTTATTCAACATGAGGCACGATCCAATTGACATTTTGAATCATTTTTGGTACAGTCCAAAAAATCAATTTTCGGATGAAAAACGATGACTCCGGACATGTCGAACGATCCCAAAAAGGTCAAAATGGATGAAATTTTAACATTTAATCTTTTGACTGTAAATGACTGTTGGATGTGAATTATGACTTTGTCAACTAAAATAAGTGTGTTTAAAGTCATTTCTGTGCCTGAAACGGGTCAACATTGAAGCTTTTGAGTAAGCAAAACTCTGTAAAAATGGCAATTTTGGTCACTCTGAGGGTTTAAAAAGTGGTTATTCAACATGAGGCACGATCCAATTGACATTTTGAATCATTTTTGGTACAGTCCAAAAAATCAATTTTCGGATGAAAAACGATGACTCCGGACATGTCGAACGATCCCAAAAAGGTCAAAATGGATGAAATTTTAACATTTAATCTTTTGACTGTAAATGACTGTTGGATGTGAATTATGACTTTGTCAACTAAAATAAGTGTGTTTAAAGTCATTTCTGTGCCTGAAACGGGTCAAAATTGAAGCATTTGAGTAAGCAAAACTCTGTAAAAATGGCAATTTTGGTCACTGTGAGGGTTTAAAAAGTGGTTATTCAACATGAGGCACGATCCAATTGACATTTTGAATCATTTTTGGTACAGTCCAAAAAATCAATTTTCGGATGAAAAACGATGACTCCGGACATGTCGAACTATCCCAAAATGGTCAATATGGATGAAATTTTAACATTTAATCTTTGGACTGTAAATGACTGTTGGATGTGAATTATGACTTTGTCAACTAAAATAAGTGTGTTTAAAGTCAGTTCTGTGCCTGAAACGGGTCAAAATTGAAGCTTTTGAGTAAGCAAAACTCTGTAAAAAATGGCAATTTTGGTCACTCTGAGGGTTTAAAAAGTGGTTATTCAACATGAGGCACGATCCAATTGACATTTTGAATCATTTTTGGTACAGTCCAAAAAATCAATTTTCGGATGAAAAACGATGACTCCGGACATGTCGAACGATCCCAAAAAGGTCAAAATGGATGAAATTTTAACATTTAATCTTTTGACTGTAAATGACTGTTGGATGTGAATTATGACTTTGTCAACTAAAATAAGTGTGTTTAAAGTCATTTCTGTGCCTGAAACGGGTCAAAATTGAAGCTTTTGAGTAAGCAAAACTCTGTAAAAATGGCAATTTTGGTCACTCTGAGGGTTTAAAAAGTGGTTATTCAACATGAGGCACGATCCAATTGACATTTTGAATCATTTTTGGTACAGTCCAAAAAATCAATTTTCGAATGAAAAACGATGACTCCGGACATGTCGAACGATCCCAAAAAGGTCAAAATGGATGAAATTTTAACATTTAATCTTTTGACTGTAAATGACTGTTGGATGTGAATTATGACTTTGTCAACTAAAATAAGTGTGTTTAAATTCATTTCTGTGCCTGAAACGGGTCAAAATTGAAGCTTTTGAGTAAGCAAAACTCTGTAAAAATGGCAATTTTGGTCACTGTGAGGGTTTAAAAAGTGGTTATTCAACATGAGGCACGATCCAATTGACATTTTGAATCATTTATGGTACAGTCCAAAAAATCAATTTTCGGATGAAAAATGATGACTCCGGACATGTCGAACTATCCCAAAATGGTCAATATGGATGAAATTTTAACATTTAATCTTTTGACTGTAAATGACTGTTAGATGTGAATTATGACTTTGTCAACTAAAATAAGTGTGTTTAAAGTCATTTCTGTGCCTGAAACGGGTCAAAATTGAAGCTTTTGAGTAAGCAAAACTCTGTAAAAATGGCAATTTTGGTCACTCTGAGGGTTTAAAAAGTGGTTATTCAACATGAGGCACGATCCAATTGACATTTTGAATCATTTTTGGTACAGTCCGAAAAATCAATTTTCGAATGAAAAACGATGACTCCGGACATGTCGAACGATCCCAAAAGGGTCAAAATGGATGAAATTTTAACATTTAATCTTTTGACTGTAAATGACTGTTGGATGTGAATTATGACTTTGTCAACTAAAATAAGTGTGTTTAAAGTCATTTCTGTGCCTGAAACGGGTCAAAATTGAAGCTTCTGAGTAAGCAAAACTCTGTAAAAATGGCAATTTTGGTCACTCTGAGGGTTTAAAAAGTGGTTATTCAACATGAGGCACGATCCAATTGACATTTTGAATCATTTTTGGTACAGTCCAAAAAATCAATTTTCGGATGAAAAACGATGACTCCGGACATGTCGAACGATCCCAAAAAGGTCAAAATGGATGAAATTTTAACATTTAATCTTTTGACTGTAAATGACTGTTGGATGTGAATTATGACTTTGTCAACTAAAATAAGTGTGTTTAAAGTCATTTCTGTGCCTGAAACGGGTCAAAATTGAAGCTTTTGAGTAAGCAAAACTCTGTAAAAATGGCAATTTTGGTCACTCTGAGGGTTTAAAAAGTGGTTATTCAACATGAGGCACGATCCAATTGACATTTTGAATCATTTTTGGTACAGTCCAAAAAATCAATTTTCGAATGAAAAACGATGACTCCGGACATGTCGAACGATCCCAAAAAGATCAAAATGGATGAAATTTTAACATTTAATCTTTTGACTGTAAATGACTGTTGGATGTGAATTATGACTTTGTCAACTAAAATAAGTGTGTTTAAAGTCATTTCTGTGCCTGAAACGGGTCAAAATTGAAGCTTTTGAGTAAGCAAAACTCTGTAAAAATGGCAATTTTGGTCACTGTGAGGGTTTAAAAAGTGGTTATTCAACATGAGGCACGATCCAATTGACATTTTGAATCATTTTTGGTACAGTCCAAAAAATCAATTTTCGGATGAAAAATGATGACTCCGGACATGTCGAACTATCCCAAAATGGTCAATATGGATGAAATTTTAACATTTAATCTTTTGACTGTAAATGACTGTTAGATGTGAATTATGACTTTGTCAACTAAAATAAGTGTGTTTAAAGTCATTTCTGTGCCTGAAACGGGTCAAAATTGAAGCTTTTGAGTAAGCAAAACTCTGTAAAAATGGCAATTTTGGTCACTCTGAGGGTTTAAAAAGTGGTTATTCAACATGAGGCACGATCCAATTGACATTTTAAATCATTTTTGGTACAGTCCGAAAAATCAATTTTCGAATGAAAAACGATGACTCCGGACATGTCGAACGATCCCAAAAGGGTCAAGATGGATGAAATTTTAACATTTAATCTTTTGACTGTAAATGACTGTTGGATGTGAATTATGACTTTGTCAACTAAAATAAGTGTGTTTAAAGTCATTTCTGTGCCTGAAACGGGTCAAAATTGAAGCTTCTGAGTAAGCAAAACTCTGTAAAAATGGCAATTTTGGTCACTCTGAGGGTTTAAAAAGTGGTTATTCAACATGAGGCACGATCCAATTGACATTTTGAATCATTTTTGGTACAGTCCAAAAAATCAATTTTCGGATGAAAAACGATGACTCCGGACATGTCGAACGATCCCAAAAAGGTCAAAATGGATGAAATTTTAACATTTAATCTTTTGACTGTAAATGACTGTTGGATGTGAATTATGACTTTGTCAACTAAAATAAGTGTGTTTAAAGTCATTTCTGTGCCTGAAACGGGTCAAAATTGAAGCTTTTGAGTAAGCAAAACTCTGTAAAAATGGCAATTTTGGTCACTCTGAGGGTTTAAAAAGTGGTTATTCAACATGAGGCACGATCCAATTGACATTTTGAATCATTTTTGGTACAGTCCAAAAAATCAATTTTCAGATGAAAAACGATGACTCCGGACATGTCGAACTATCCCAAAATGGTCAATATGGATGAAATTTTAACATTTAATCTTTTGACTCTAAATGGCTGTTGGATGTGAATTATGTCTTTGTCAACTAAAATAAGTGTGTTTAAAGTCATTTCTGTGCCTCAAAGGGGTCAAAATTGAAGCTTTTGAGTAAGCAAAACTCTGTAAAAATGGCAATTTTGGTCACTCTGAGGGTTTAAAAAGTGGTTATTCAACATGAGGCACGATCCAATTGACATTTTGAATCATTTTTGGTACAGTCCAAAAAATCAATTTTCGGATGAAAAACGATGACTCCGGACATGTCGAACGATCCCAAAATGGTCAATATGGATGAAATTTTAACATTTAATCTTTTGACTGTAAATGACTGTAGGATGTGAATTATGACTTTGTCAACTAAAATAAGTGTGTTTAAAGTCATTTTTGTGCCTGAAACGGGTCAAAATTGAAGCTTTTGAGTAAGCAAAACTCTGTAAAAATGGCAATTTTGGTCACTCTGAGGGTTTAAAAAGTGGTTATTCAACATGAGGCACGATCCAATTGACATTTTGAATCATTTTTGGTACAGTCCAAAAAATCAATTTTCGGATGAAAAACGATGACTCCGGACATGTCGAACTATCCCAAAATGGTCAATATGGATGAAATTTTAACATTTAATCTTTTGACTGTAAATGACTGTTGGATGTGAATTATGACTTTGTCAACTAAAATAAGTGTGTTTAAAGTCATTTCTGTGCCTGAAACGGGTCAACATTGAAGCTTTTGAGTAAGCAAAACTCTGTAAAAATGGCAATTTTGGTCACTGTGAGGGTTTAAAAAGTGGTTATTCAACATGAGGCACGATCCAATTGACATTTTGAATCATTTTTGGTACAGTCCAAAAAATCAATTTTCGGATGAAAAACGATGACTCCGGACATGTTGAACGATCCCAAAAAGGTCAAAATGGATGAAATTTTAACATTTAATCTTTTGACTGTAAATGACTGTTTGATGTGAATTATGACTTTGTCAACTAAAATAAGTGTGTTTAAAGTCATTTCTGTGCCTGAAACGGGTCAAAATTGAAGCTTTTGAGTAAGCAAAACTCTGTAAAAATGGCAATTTTGGTCACTCTGAGGGTCTAAAAAGTGGTTATTCAACATGAGGCACGATCCAATTGACATTTTGAATCATTTTTGGTACAGTCCAAAAAATCAATTTTCGGATGAAAAACGATGACTCCGGACATGTCGAACGATCCCAAAAAGGTCAAAATGGATGAAATTTTAACATTTAATCTTTTGACTGTAAATGACTGTTGGATGTGAATTATGACTTTGTCAACTAAAATAAGTGTGTTTAATGTCATTTCTGTGCCTGAAACGGGTCAAAATTGAAGCTTTTGAGTAAGCAAAACTCTGTAAAAATGGCAATTTTGGTCACTCTGAGGGTTTAAAAAGTGGTTATTCAACATGAGGCACGATCCAATTGACACTTTGAATCATTTTTGGTACAGTCCAAAAAATCAATTTTCGGATGAAAAACGATGACTCCGGACATGTCGAACGATCCCAAAATGGTCAATATGGATGAAATTTTAACATTTAATCTTTTGACTGTAAATGACTGTTGGATGTGAATTATGACTTTGTCAACTAAAATAAGTGTGTTTAAAGTCATTTCTGTGCCTGAAACGGGTCAAAATTGAAGCTTTTGAGTAAGCAAAACTCTGTAAAAATGGCAATTTTGGTCACTCTGAGGGTTTAAAAAGTGGTTAGTCAACATGAGGCACGATCCAATTGACATTTTGAATCATTTTTGGTACAGTCCAAAAAATCAATTTTCGGATGAAAAACGATGACTCCGGACATGTCGAACGATCCCAAAATGGTCAATATGGATGAAATTTTAACATTTAATCTTTTGACTGTAAATGACTGTAGGATGTGAATTATGACTTTGTCAACTAAAATAAGTGTGTTTAAAGTCATTTTTGTGCCTGAAACGGGTCAAAATTGAAGCTTTTGAGTAAGCAAAACTCTGTAAAAATGGCAATTTTGGTCACTCTGAGGGTTTAAAAAGTGGTTATTCAACATGAGGCACGATCCAATTGACATTTTGAATCATTTTTGGTACAGTCCAAAAAATCAATTTTCGGATGAAAAACGATGACTCCGGACATGTCGAACTATCCCAAAATGGTCAATATGGATGAAATTTTAACATTTAATCTTTTGACTGTAAATGACTGTTGGATGTGAATTATGACTTTGTCAACTAAAATAAGTGTGTTTAAAGTCATTTCTGTGCCTGAAACGGGTCAACATTGAAGCTTTTGAGTAAGCAAAACTCTGTAAAAATGGCAATTTTGGTCACTGTGAGGGTTTAAAAAGTGGTTATTCAACATGAGGCACGATCCAATTGACATTTTGAATCATTTTTGGTACAGTCCAAAAAATCAATTTTCGGATGAAAAACGATGACTCCGGACATGTTGAACGATCCCAAAAAGGTCAAAATGGATGAAATTTTAACATTTAATCTTTTGACTGTAAATGACTGTTTGATGTGAATTATGACTTTGTCAACTAAAATAAGTGTGTTTAAAGTCATTTCTGTGCCTGAAACGGGTCAAAATTGAAGCTTTTGAGTAAGCAAAACTCTGTAAAAATGGCAATTTTGGTCACTCTGAGGGTCTAAAAAGTGGTTATTCAACATGAGGCACGATCCAATTGACATTTTGAATCATTTTTGGTACAGTCCAAAAAATCAATTTTCGGATGAAAAACGATGACTCCGGACATGTCGAACGATCCCAAAAAGGTCAAAATGGATGAAATTTTAACATTTAATCTTTTGACTGTAAATGACTGTTGGATGTGAATTATGACTTTGTCAACTAAAATAAGTGTGTTTAATGTCATTTCTGTGCCTGAAACGGGTCAAAATTGAAGCTTTTGAGTAAGCAAAACTCTGTAAAAATGGCAATTTTGGTCACTCTGAGGGTTTAAAAAGTGGTTATTCAACATGAGGCACGATCCAATTGACATTTTGAATCATTTTTGGTACAGTCCAAAAAATCAATTTTCGGATGAAAAACGATGACTCCGGACATGTCGAACTATCCCAAAATGGTCAATATGGATGAAATTTTAACATTTAATCTTTTGACTCTAAATGACTGTTGGATGTGAATTATGACTTTGTCAACTAAAATAAGTGTGTTTAAAGTCATTTCTGTGCCTCAAAGGGGTCAAAATTGAAGCTTTTGAGTAAGCAAAACTCTGTAAAAATGGCAACTTTGGTCACTGTGAGGGTTTAAAAAGTGGTTATTCAACATGAGGCACGATCCAATTGAAATTTTGAATCATTTTTGGTACAGTCCAAAAAATCAATTTTCGGATGAAAAACGATGACTCCGGACATGTCGAACGATCCCAAAAAGGTCAAAATGGATGAAATTTTAACATTTAATCTTTTGACTGTAAATGACTGTTGGATGTGAATTATGACTTTGTCAACTAAAATAAGTGTGTTTAAAGTCATTTCTGTGCCTGAAACGGGTCAAAATTGAAGCATTTGAGTAAGCAAAACTCTGTAAAAATGGCAATTTTGGTCACTGTGAGGGTTTAAAAAGTGGTTATTCAACATGAGGCACGATCCAATTGACATTTTGAATCATTTTTGGTACAGTCCAAAAAATCTATTTTCGGATGAAAAACGATGACTCCGGACATGTCGAACTATCCCAAAATGGTCAATATGGATGAAATTTTAACATTTAATCTTTGGACTGTAAATGACTGTTGGATGTGAATTATGACTTTGTCAACTAAAATAAGTGTGTTTAAAGTCATTTCTGTGCCTGAAATGGGTCAAAATTGAAGCTTTTGAGTAAGCAAAACTCTGTAAAAAATGGCAATTTTGGTCACTCTGAGGGTTTAAAAAGTGGTTATTCAACATGAGGCACGATCCAATTGACATTTTGAATCATTTTTGGTACAGTCCAAAAAATCAATTTTCGGATGAAAAACGATGACTCCGGACATGTCGAACGATCCCAAAAAGGTCAAAATGGATGAAATTTTAACATTTAATCTTTTGACTGTAAATGACTGTTGGATGTGAATTATGACTTTGTCAACTAAAATAAGTGTGTTTAAAGTCATTTCTGTGCCTGAAACGGGTCAAAATTGAAGCTTTTGAGTAAGCAAAACTCTGTAAAAATGGCAATTTTGGTCACTCTGAGGGTTTAAAAAGTGGTTATTCAACATGAGGCACGATCCAATTGACATTTTGAATCATTTTTGGTACAGTCCAAAAAATCAATTTTCGAATGAAAAACGATGACTCCGGACATGTCGAACGATCCCAAAAAGATCAAAATGGATGAAATTTTAACATTTAATCTTTTGACTGTAAATGACTGTTGGATGTGAATTATGACTTTGTCAACTAAAATAAGTGTGTTTAAAGTCATTTCTGTGCCTGAAACGGGTCAAAATTGAAGCTTTTGAGTAAGCAAAACTCTGTAAAAATGGCAATTTTGGTCACTGTGAGGGTTTAAAAAGTGGTTATTCAACATGAGGCACGATCCAATTGACATTTTGAATCATTTTTGGTACAGTCCAAAAAATCAATTTTCGGATGAAAAATGATGACTCCGGACATGTCGAACTATCCCAAAATGGTCAATATGGATGAAATTTTAACATTTAATCTTTTGACTGTAAATGACTGTTAGATGTGAATTATGACTTTGTCAACTAAAATAAGTGTGTTTAAAGTCATTTCTGTGCCTGAAACGGGTCAAAATTGAAGCTTTTGAGTAAGCAAAACTCTGTAAAAATGGCTATTTTGGTCACTCTGAGGGTTTAAAAAGTGGTTATTCAACATGAGGCACGATCCAATTGACATTTTAAATCATTTTTGGTACAGTCCGAAAAATCAATTTTCGAATGAAAAACGATGACTCCGGACATGTCGAACGATCCCAAAAGGGTCAAGATGGATGAAATTTTAACATTTAATCTTTTGACTGTAAATGACTGTTGGATGTGAATTATGACTTTGTCAACTAAAATAAGTGTGTTTAAAGTCATTTCTGTGCCTGAAACGGGTCAAAATTGAAGCTTCTGAGTAAGCAAAACTCTGTAAAAATGGCAATTTTGGTCACTCTGAGGGTTTAAAAAGTGGTTATTCAACATGAGGCACGATCCAATTGACATTTTGAATCATTTTTGGTACAGTCCAAAAAATCAATTTTCGGATGAAAAACGATGACTCCGGACATGTCGAACGATCCCAAAAAGGTCAAAATGGATGAAATTTTAACATTTAATCTTTTGACTGTAAATGACTGTTGGATGTGAATTATGACTTTGTCAACTAAAATAAGTGTGTTTAAAGTCATTTCTGTGCCTGAAACGGGTCAAAATTGAAGCTTTTGAGTAAGCAAAACTCTGTAAAAATGGCAATTTTGGTCACTCTGAGGGTCTAAAAAGTGGTTATTCAACATGAGGCACGATCCAATTGACATTTTGAATCATTTTTGGTACAGTCCAAAAAATCAATTTTCGGATGAAAAACGATGACTCCGGACATGTCGAACGATCCCAAAAAGGTCAAAATGGATGAAATTTTAACATTTAATCTTTTGACTGTAAATGACTGTTGGATGTGAATTATGACTTTGTCAACTAAAATAAGTGTGTTTAATGTCATTTCTGTGCCTGAAACGGGTCAAAATTGAAGCTTTTGAGTAAGCAAAACTCTGTAAAAATGGCAATTTTGGTCACTCTGAGGGTTTAAAAAGTGGTTATTCAACATGAGGCACGATCCAATTGAAATTTTGAATCATTTTTGGTACAGTCCAAAAAATCAATTTTCGGATGAAAAACGATGACTCCGGACATGTCGAACGATCCCAAAAAGGTCAAAATGGATGAAATTTTAACATTTAATCTTTTGACTGTAAATGACTGTTGGATGTGAATTGTGACTTTGTCAACTAAAATAAGTGTGTTTAAAGTCATTTCTGTGCCTGAAACGGGTCAAAATTGAAGCATTTGAGTAAGCAAAACTCTGTAAAAATGGCAATTTTGGTCACTGTGAGGGTTTAAAAAGTGGTTATTCAACATGAGGCACGATCCAATTGACATTTTGAATCATTTTTGGTACAGTCCAAAAAATCTATTTTCGGATGAAAAACGATGACTCCGGACATGTCGAACTATCCCAAAATGGTCAATATGGATGAAATTTTAACATTTAATCTTTGGACTGTAAATGACTGTTGGATGTGAATTATGACTTTGTCAACTAAAATAAGTGTGTTTAAAGTCATTTCTGTGCCTGAAATGGGTCAAAATTGAAGCTTTTGAGTAAGCAAAACTCTGTAAAAAATGGCAATTTTGGTCACTCTGAGGGTTTAAAAAGTGGTTATTCAACATGAGGCACGATCCAATTGTCATTTTGAATCATTTTTGGTACAGTCCAAAAAATCAATTTTCGGATGAAAAACGATGACTCCGGACATGTCGAACGATCCCAAAAAGGTCAAAATGGATGAAATTTTAACATTTAATCTTTTGACTGTAAATGACTGTTGGATGTGAATTATGACTTTGTCAACTAAAATAAGTGTGTTTAAAGTCATTTCTGTGCCTGAAACGGGTCAAAATTGAAGCTTTTGAGTAAGCAAAACTCTGTAAAAATGGCAATTTTGGTCACTCTGAGGGTTTAAAAAGTGGTTATTCAACATGAGGCACGATCCAATTGACATTTTGAATCATTTTTGGTACAGTCCAAAAAATCAATTTTCGAATGAAAAACGATGACTCCGGACATGTCGAACGATCCCAAAAAGATCAAAATGGATGAAATTTTAACATTTAATCTTTTGACTGTAAATGACTGTTGGATGTGAATTATGACTTTGTCAACTAAAATAAGTGTGTTTAAAGTCATTTCTGTGCCTGAAACGGGTCAAAATTGAAGCTTTTGAGTAAGCAAAACTCTGTAAAAATGGCAATTTTGGTCACTGTGAGGGTTTAAAAAGTGGTTATTCAACATGAGGCACGATCCAATTGACATTTTGAATCATTTTTGGTACAGTCCAAAAAATCAATTTTCGGATGAAAAATGATGACTCCGGACATGTCGAACTATCCCAAAATGGTCAATATGGATGAAATTTTAACATTTAATCTTTTGACTGTAAATGACTGTTAGATGTGAATTATGACTTTGTCAACTAAAATAAGTGTGTTTAAAGTCATTTCTGTGCCTGAAACGGGTCAAAATTGAAGCTTTTGAGTAAGCAAAACTCTGTAAAAATGGCTATTTTGGTCACTCTGAGGGTTTAAAAAGTGGTTATTCAACATGAGGCACGATCCAATTGACATTTTAAATCATTTTTGGTACAGTCCGAAAAATCAATTTTCGAATGAAAAACGATGACTCCGGACATGTCGAACGATCCCAAAAGGGTCAAGATGGATGAAATTTTAACATTTAATCTTTTGACTGTAAATGACTGTTGGATGTGAATTATGACTTTGTCAACTAAAATAAGTGTGTTTAAAGTCATTTCTGTGCCTGAAACGGGTCAAAATTGAAGCTTCTGAGTAAGCAAAACTCTGTAAAAATGGCAATTTTGGTCACTCTGAGGGTTTAAAAAGTGGTTATTCAACATGAGGCACGATCCAATTGACATTTTGAATCATTTTTGGTACAGTCCAAAAAATCAATTTTCGGATGAAAAACGATGACTCCGGACATGTCGAACGATCCCAAAAAGGTCAAAATGGATGAAATTTTAACATTTAATCTTTTGACTGTAAATGACTGTTGGATGTGAATTATGACTTTGTCAACTAAAATAAGTGTGTTTAAAGTCATTTCTGTGCCTGAAACGGGTCAAAATTGAAGCTTTTGAGTAAGCAAAACTCTGTAAAAATGGCAATTTTGGTCACTCTGAGGGTTTAAAAAGTGGTTATTCAACATGAGGCACGATCCAATTGACATTTTGAATCATTTTTGGTACAGTCCAAAAAATCAATTTTCAGATGAAAAACGATGACTCCGGACATGTCGAACTATCCCAAAATGGTCAATATGGATGAAATTTTAACATTTAATCTTTTGACTCTAAATGGCTGTTGGATGTGAATTATGACTTTGTCAACTAAAATAAGTGTGTTTAAAGTCATTTCTGTGCCTCAAAGGGGTCAAAATTGAAGCTTTTGAGTAAGCAAAACTCTGTAAAAATGGCAATTTTGGTCACTCTGAGGGTTTAAAAAGTGGTTATTCAACATGAGGCACGATCCAATTGACATTTTGAATCATTTTTGGTACAGTCCAAAAAATCAATTTTCGGATGAAAAACGATGACTCCGGACATGTCGAACGATCCCAAAATGGTCAATATGGATGAAATTTTAACATTTAATCTTTTGACTGTAAATGACTGTAGGATGTGAATTATGACTTTGTCAACTAAAATAAGTGTGTTTAAAGTCATTTTTGTGCCTGAAACGGGTCAAAATTGAAGCTTTTGAGTAAGCAAAACTCTGTAAAAATGGCAATTTTGGTCACTCTGAGGGTTTAAAAAGTGGTTATTCAACATGAGGCACGATCCAATTGACATTTTGAATCATTTTTGGTACAGTCCAAAAAATCAATTTTCGGATGAAAAACGATGACTCCGGACATGTCGAACTATCCCAAAATGGTCAATATGGATGAAATTTTAACATTTAATCTTTTGACTGTAAATGACTGTTGGATGTGAATTATGACTTTGTCAACTAAAATAAGTGTGTTTAAAGTCATTTCTGTGCCTGAAACGGGTCAACATTGAAGCTTTTGAGTAAGCAAAACTCTGTAAAAATGGCAATTTTGGTCACTGTGAGGGTTTAAAAAGTGGTTATTCAACATGAGGCACGACCCAATTGACATTTTGAATCATTTTTGGTACAGTCCAAAAAATCAATTTTCGGATGAAAAACGATGACTCCGGACATGTTGAACGATCCCAAAAAGGTCAAAATGGATGAAATTTTAACATTTAATCTTTTGACTGTAAATGACTGTTTGATGTGAATTATGACTTTGTCAACTAAAATAAGTGTGTTTAAAGTCATTTCTGTGCCTGAAACGGGTCAAAATTGAAGCTTTTGAGTAAGCAAAACTCTGTAAAAATGGCAATTTTGGTCACTCTGAGGGTCTAAAAAGTGGTTATTCAACATGAGGCACGATCCAATTGACATTTTGAATCATTTTTGGTACAGTCCAAAAAATCAATTTTCGGATGAAAAACGATGACTCCGGACATGTCGAACGATCCCAAAAAGGTCAAAATGGATGAAATTTTAACATTTAATCTTTTGACTGTAAATGACTGTTGGATGTGAATTATGACTTTGTCAACTAAAATAAGTGTGTTTAATGTCATTTCTGTGCCTGAAACGGGTCAAAATTGAAGCTTTTGAGTAAGCAAAACTCTGTAAAAATGGCAATTTTGGTCACTCTGAGGGTTTAAAAAGTGGTTATTCAACATGAGGCACGATCCAATTGACACTTTGAATCATTTTTGGTACAGTCCAAAAAATCAATTTTCGGATGAAAAACGATGACTCCGGACATGTCGAACGATCCCAAAATGGTCAATATGGATGAAATTTTAACATTTAATCTTTTGACTGTAAATGACTGTTGGATGTGAATTATGACTTTGTCAACTAAAATAAGTGTGTTTAAAGTCATTTCTGTGCCTGAAACGGGTCAAAATTGAAGCTTTTGAGTAAGCAAAACTCTGTAAAAATGGCAATTTTGGTCACTCTGAGGGTTTAAAAAGTGGTTATTCAACATGAGGCACGATCCAATTGACATTTTGAATCATTTTTGGTACAGTCCGAAAAATCAATTTTCGAATGAAAAACGATGACTCCGGACATGTCGAACGATCCCAAAAAGGTCAATATGGATGAAATTTTAACATTTAATCTTTTGACTCTAAATGGCTGTTGGATGTGAATTATGACTTTGTCAACTAAAATAAGTGTGTTTAAAGTCATTTCTGTGCCTCAAAGGGGTCAAAATTGAAGCTTTTGAGTAAGCAAAACTCTGTAAAAATGGCAATTTTGGTCACTGTGAGGGTTTAAAAAGTGGTTATTCAACATGAGGCACGATCCAATTGAAATTTTGAATCATTTTTGGTACAGTCCAAAAAATCAATTTTCGGATGAAAAACGATGACTCCGGACATGTCCAACTATCCCAAAATGGTCAATATGGATGAAATTTTAACATTTAATCTTTGGACTGTAAATGACTGTTGGATGTGAATTATGACTTTGTCAACTAAAATAAGTGTGTTTAAAGTCATTTCTGTGCCTGAAACGGGTCAAAATTGAAGCTTTTGAGTAAGCAAAACTCTGTAAAAAATGGCAATTTTGGTCACTCTGAGGGTTTAAAAAGTGGTTATTCAACATGAGGCACGATCCAATTGACATTTTGAATCATTTTTGGTACAGTCCAAAAAATCAATTTTCGGATGAAAAACGATGACTCCGGACATGTCGAACGATCCCAAAAAGGTCAAAATGGATGAAATTTTAACATTTAATCTTTTGACTGTAAATGACTGTTGGATGTGAATTATGACTTTGTCAACTAAAATAAGTGTGTTTAAAGTCATTTCTGTGCCTGAAACGGGTCAAAATTGAAGCTTTTGAGTAAGCAAAACTCTGTAAAAATGGCAATTTTGGTCACTCTGAGGGTTTAAAAAGTGGTTATTCAACATGAGGCACGATCCAATTGACATTTTGAATCATTTTTGGTACAGTCCAAAAAATCAATTTTCGAATGAAAAACGATGACTCCGGACATGTCGAACGATCCCAAAAAGATCAAAATGGATGAAATTTTAACATTTAATCTTTTGACTGTAAATGACTGTTGGATGTGAATTATGACTTTGTCAACTAAAATAAGTGTGTTTAAAGTCATTTCTGTGCCTGAAACGGGTCAAAATTGAAGCTTTTGAGTAAGCAAAACTCTGTAAAAATGGCAATTTTGGTCACTGTGAGGGTTTAAAAAGTGGTTATTCAACATGAGGCACGATCCAATTGACATTTTGAATCATTTTTGGTACAGTCCAAAAAATCAATTTTCGGATGAAAAATGATGACTCCGGACATGTCGAACTATCCCAAAATGGTCAATATGGATGAAATTTTAACATTTAATCTTTTGACTGTAAATGACTGTTAGATGTGAATTATGACTTTGTCAACTAAAATAAGTGTGTTTAAAGTCATTTCTGTGCCTGAAACGGGTCAAAATTGAAGCTTTTGAGTAAGCAAAACTCTGTAAAAATGGCAATTTTGGTCACTCTGAGGGTTTAAAAAGTGGTTATTCAACATGAGGCACGATCCAATTGACATTTTGAATCATTTTTGGTACAGTCCAAAAAATCAATTTTCGGATGAAAAACGATGACTCCGGACATGTCGAACGATCCCAAAAAGGTCAAAATGGATGAAATTTTAACATTTAATCTTTTGACTGTAAATGACTGTTGGATGTGAATTATGACTTTGTCAACTAAAATAAGTGTGTTTAAAGTCATTTCTGTGCCTGAAACGGGTCAAAATTGAAGCTTTTGAGTAAGCAAAACTCTGTAAAAATGGCAATTTTGGTCACTGTGAGGGTTTAAAAAGTGGTTATTCAACATGAGGCACGATCCAATTGACATTTTGAATCATTTTTGGTACAGTCCAAAAAATCAATTTTCGGATGAAAAACGATGACTCCGGACATGTCGAACTATCCCAAAATGGTCAATATGGATGAAATTTTAACATTTAATCTTTTGACTGTAAATGACTGTTGGATGTGAATTATGACTTTGTCAACTAAAATAAGTGTGTTTAAAGTCATTTCTGTGCCTGAAACGGGTCAAAATTGAAGCTTTTGAGTAAGCAAAACTCTGTAAAAATGGCAATTTTGGTCACTCTGAGGGTTTAAAAAGTGGTTATTCAACATGAGGCACGATCCAATTGACATTTTGAATCATTTTTGGTACAGTCCAAAAAATCAATTTTCAGATGAAAAACGATGACTCCGGACATGTCGAACTATCCCAAAATGGTCAATATGGATGAAATTTTAACATTTAATCTTTTGACTCTAAATGGCTGTTGGATGTGAATTATGACTTTGTCAACTAAAATAAGTGTGTTTAAAGTCATTTCTGTGCCTCAAAGGGGTCAAAATTGAAGCTTTTGAGTAAGCAAAACTCTGTAAAAATGGCAATTTTAGTCACTGTGAGGGTTTAAAAAGTGGTTATTCAACATGAGGCACGATCCAATTGAAATTTTGAATCATTTTTGGTACAGTCCAAAAAATCAATTTTCGGATGAAAAACGATGACTCCGGACATGTCGAACGATCCCAAAAAGGTCAAAATGGATGAAATTTTAACATTTAATCTTTTGACTGTAAATGACTGTTGGATGTGAATTATTACTTTGCCAACTAAAATAAGTGTGTTTAAAGTCATTTCTGTGCCTGAAACGGGTCAAAATTGAAGCTTTTGAGTAAGCAAAACTCTGTAAAAATGGCAATTTTGGTCACTCTGAGGGTTTAAAAAGTGGTTATTCAACATGAGGCACGATCCAATTGACACTTTGAATCATTTTTGGTACAGTCCAAAAAATCAATTTTCGGATGAAAAACGATGACTCCGGACATGTCGAACGATCCCAAAATGGTCAATATGGATGAAATTTTAACATTTAATCTTTTGACTGTAAATGACTGTTGGATGTGAATTATGACTTTGTCAACTAAAATAAGTGTGTTTAAAGTCATTTCTGTGCCTGAAACGGGTCAAAATTGAAGCTTTTGAGTAAGCAAAACTCTGTAAAAATGGCAATTTTGGTCACTCTGAGGGTTTAAAAAGTGGTTATTCAACATGAGGCACGATCCAATTGACATTTTGAATCATTTTTGGTACAGTCCGAAAAATCAATTTTCGAATGAAAAACGATGACTCCGGACATGTCGAACGATCCCAAAAAGGTCAATATGGATGAAATTTTAACATTTAATCTTTTGACTCTAAATGGCTGTTGGATGTGAATTATGACTTTGTCAACTAAAATAAGTGTGTTTAAAGTCATTTCTGTGCCTCAAAGGGGTCAAAATTGAAGCTTTTGAGTAAGCAAAACTCTGTAAAAATGGCAATTTTGGTCACTGTGAGGGTTTAAAAAGTGGTTATTCAACATGAGGCACGATCCAATTGAATTTTTGAATCATTTTTGGTGCAGTCCAAAAAATCAATTTTCGGATGAAAAACGATGACTCCGGACATGTCGAACGATCCCAAAAAGGTCAAAATGGATGAAATTTTAACATTTAATCTTTTGACTGTAAATGACTGTTGGATGTGAATTATGACTTTGTCAACTAAAATAAGTGTGTTTAAAGTCATTTCTGTGCCTGAAACGGGTCAAAATTGAAGCTTTTGAGTAAGCAAAACTCTGTAAAAATGGCAATTTTGGTCACTGTGAGGGTTTAAAAAGTGGTTATTCAACATGAGGCACGATCCAATTGACATTTTGAATCATTTTTGGTACAGTCCAAAAAATCAATTTTCGGATGAAAAACGATGACTCCGGACATGTCGAACTATCCCAAAATGGTCAATATGGATGAAATTTTAACATTTAATCTTTTGACTCTAAATGACTGTTGGATGTGAATTAGGACTTTGTCAACTAAAATAAGTGTGTTTAAAGTCATTTCTGTGCCTGAAACGGGTCAAAATTGAAGCTTTTGAGTAAGCAAAACTCTGTAAAAATGGCAATTTTGGTCACTGTGAGGGTTTAAAAAGTGGTTATTCAACATGAGGCACGATCCAATTGAAATTTTGAATCATTTTTGGTACAGTCCAAAAAATCAATTTTCGGATGAAAAACGATGACTCCGGACATGTCGAACGATCCCAAAAAGGTCAAAATGGATGAAATTTTAACATTTAATCTTTTGACTGTAAATGACTGTTGGATGTGAATTATGACTTTGTCAACTAAAATAAGTGTGTTTAAAGTCATTTCTGTGCCTGAAACGGGTCAAAATTGAAGCTTTTGAGTAAACAAAACTCTGTAAAAATGGCAATTTTGGTCACTGTGAGGGTTTAAAAAGTGGTTATTCAACATGAGGCACGATCCAATTGACACTTTGAATCATTTTTGGTACAGTCCAAAAAATCAATTTTCGGATGAAAAACGATGACTCCGGACATGTCGAACGATCCCAAAATGGTCAATATGGATGAAATTTTAACATTTAATCTTTTGACTGTAAATGACTGTTGGATGTGAATTATGACTTTGTCAACTAAAATAAGTGTGTTTAAAGTCATTTCTGTGCCTGAAACGGGTCAAAATTGAAGCTTTTGAGTAAGCAAAACTCTGTAAAAATGGCAATTTTGGTCACTCTGAGGGTTTAAAAAGTGGTTATTCAACATGAGGCACGATCCAATTGACATTTTGAATCATTTTTGGTACAGTCCGAAAAATCAATTTTCGAATGAAAAACGATGACTCCGGACATGTCGAACGATCCCAAAAAGGTCAATATGGATGAAATTTTAACATTTAATCTTTTGACTCTAAATGGCTGTTGGATGTGAATTATGACTTTGTCAACTAAAATAAGTGTGTTTAAAGTCATTTCTGTGCCTCAAAGGGGTCAAAATTGAAGCTTTTGAGTAAGCAAAACTCTGTAAAAATGGCAATTTTGGTCACTGTGAGGGTTTAAAAAGTGGTTATTCAACATGAGGCACGATCCAATTGAAATTTTGAATCATTTTTGGTACAGTCCAAAAAATCAATTTTCGGATGAAAAACGATGACTCCGGACATGTCCAACTATCCCAAAATGGTCAATATGGATGAAATTTTAACATTTAATCTTTGGACTGTAAATGACTGTTGGATGTGAATTATGACTTTGTCAACTAAAATAAGTGTGTTTAAAGTCATTTCTGTGCCTGAAACGGGTCAAAATTGAAGCTTTTGAGTAAGCAAAACTCTGTAAAAAATGGCAATTTTGGTCACTCTGAGGGTTTAAAAAGTGGTTATTCAACATGAGGCACGATCCAATTGACATTTTGAATCATTTTTGGTACAGTCCAAAAAATCAATTTTCGGATGAAAAACGATGACTCCGGACATGTCGAACGATCCCAAAAAGGTCAAAATGGATGAAATTTTAACATTTAATCTTTTGACTGTAAATGACTGTTGGATGTGAATTATGACTTTGTCAACTAAAATAAGTGTGTTTAAAGTCATTTCTGTGCCTGAAACGGGTCAAAATTGAAGCTTTTGAGTAAGCAAAACTCTGTAAAAATGGCAATTTTGGTCACTCTGAGGGTTTAAAAAGTGGTTATTCAACATGAGGCACGATCCAATTGACATTTTGAATCATTTTTGGTACAGTCCAAAAAATCAATTTTCGAATGAAAAACGATGACTCCGGACATGTCGAACGATCCCAAAAAGATCAAAATGGATGAAATTTTAACATTTAATCTTTTGACTGTAAATGACTGTTGGATGTGAATTATGACTTTGTCAACTAAAATAAGTGTGTTTAAAGTCATTTCTGTGCCTGAAACGGGTCAAAATTGAAGCTTTTGAGTAAGCAAAACTCTGTAAAAATGGCAATTTTGGTCACTGTGAGGGTTTAAAAAGTGGTTATTCAACATGAGGCACGATCCAATTGACATTTTGAATCATTTTTGGTACAGTCCAAAAAATCAATTTTCGGATGAAAAATGATGACTCCGGACATGTCGAACTATCCCAAAATGGTCAATATGGATGAAATTTTAACATTTAATCTTTTGACTGTAAATGACTGTTAGATGTGAATTATGACTTTGTCAACTAAAATAAGTGTGTTTAAAGTCATTTCTGTGCCTGAAACGGGTCAAAATTGAAGCTTTTGAGTAAGCAAAACTCTGTAAAAATGGCAATTTTGGTCACTCTGAGGGTTTAAAAAGTGGTTATTCAACATGAGGCACGATCCAATTGACATTTTGAATCATTTTTGGTACAGTCCAAAAAATCAATTTTCGGATGAAAAACGATGACTCCGGACATGTCGAACGATCCCAAAAAGGTCAAAATGGATGAAATTTTAACATTTAATCTTTTGACTGTAAATGACTGTTGGATGTGAATTATGACTTTGTCAACTAAAATAAGTGTGTTTAAAGTCATTTCTGTGCCTGAAACGGGTCAAAATTGAAGCTTTTGAGTAAGCAAAACTCTGTAAAAATGGCAATTTTGGTCACTGTGAGGGTTTAAAAAGTGGTTATTCAACATGAGGCACGATCCAATTGACATTTTGAATCATTTTTGGTACAGTCCAAAAAATCAATTTTCGGATGAAAAACGATGACTCCGGACATGTCGAACTATCCCAAAATGGTCAATATGGATGAAATTTTAACATTTAATCTTTTGACTGTAAATGACTGTTGGATGTGAATTATGACTTTGTCAACTAAAATAAGTGTGTTTAAAGTCATTTCTGTGCCTGAAACGGGTCAAAATTGAAGCTTTTGAGTAAGCAAAACTCTGTAAAAATGGCAATTTTGGTCACTCTGAGGGTTTAAAAAGTGGTTATTCAACATGAGGCACGATCCAATTGACATTTTGAATCATTTTTGGTACAGTCCAAAAAATCAATTTTCAGATGAAAAACGATGACTCCGGACATGTCGAACTATCCCAAAATGGTCAATATGGATGAAATTTTAACATTTAATCTTTTGACTCTAAATGGCTGTTGGATGTGAATTATGACTTTGTCAACTAAAATAAGTGTGTTTAAAGTCATTTCTGTGCCTCAAAGGGGTCAAAATTGAAGCTTTTGAGTAAGCAAAACTCTGTAAAAATGGCAATTTTAGTCACTGTGAGGGTTTAAAAAGTGGTTATTCAACATGAGGCACGATCCAATTGAAATTTTGAATCATTTTTGGTACAGTCCAAAAAATCAATTTTCGGATGAAAAACGATGACTCCGGACATGTCGAACGATCCCAAAAAGGTCAAAATGGATGAAATTTTAACATTTAATCTTTTGACTGTAAATGACTGTTGGATGTGAATTATTACTTTGCCAACTAAAATAAGTGTGTTTAAAGTCATTTCTGTGCCTGAAACGGGTCAAAATTGAAGCTTTTGAGTAAGCAAAACTCTGTAAAAATGGCAATTTTGGTCACTCTGAGGGTTTAAAAAGTGGTTATTCAACATGAGGCACGATCCAATTGACACTTTGAATCATTTTTGGTACAGTCCAAAAAATCAATTTTCGGATGAAAAACGATGACTCCGGACATGTCGAACGATCCCAAAATGGTCAATATGGATGAAATTTTAACATTTAATCTTTTGACTGTAAATGACTGTTGGATGTGAATTATGACTTTGTCAACTAAAATAAGTGTGTTTAAAGTCATTTCTGTGCCTGAAACGGGTCAAAATTGAAGCTTTTGAGTAAGCAAAACTCTGTAAAAATGGCAATTTTGGTCACTCTGAGGGTTTAAAAAGTGGTTATTCAACATGAGGCACGATCCAATTGACATTTTGAATCATTTTTGGTACAGTCCGAAAAATCAATTTTCGAATGAAAAACGATGACTCCGGACATGTCGAACGATCCCAAAAAGGTCAATATGGATGAAATTTTAACATTTAATCTTTTGACTCTAAATGGCTGTTGGATGTGAATTATGACTTTGTCAACTAAAATAAGTGTGTTTAAAGTCATTTCTGTGCCTCAAAGGGGTCAAAATTGAAGCTTTTGAGTAAGCAAAACTCTGTAAAAATGGCAATTTTGGTCACTGTGAGGGTTTAAAAAGTGGTTATTCAACATGAGGCACGATCCAATTGAATTTTTGAATCATTTTTGGTGCAGTCCAAAAAATCAATTTTCGGATGAAAAACGATGACTCCGGACATGTCGAACGATCCCAAAAAGGTCAAAATGGATGAAATTTTAACATTTAATCTTTTGACTGTAAATGACTGTTGGATGTGAATTATGACTTTGTCAACTAAAATAAGTGTGTTTAAAGTCATTTCTGTGCCTGAAACGGGTCAAAATTGAAGCTTTTGAGTAAGCAAAACTCTGTAAAAATGGCAATTTTGGTCACTGTGAGGGTTTAAAAAGTGGTTATTCAACATGAGGCACGATCCAATTGACATTTTGAATCATTTTTGGTACAGTCCAAAAAATCAATTTTCGGATGAAAAACGATGACTCCGGACATGTCGAACTATCCCAAAATGGTCAATATGGATGAAATTTTAACATTTAATCTTTTGACTCTAAATGACTGTTGGATGTGAATTAGGACTTTGTCAACTAAAATAAGTGTTTAAAGTCATTTCTGTGCCTCAAAGGGGTCAAAATTGAAGCTTTTGAGTAAGCAAAACTCTGTAAAAATGGCAATTTTGGTCACTGTGAGGGTTTAAAAAGTGGTTATTCAACATGAGGCACGATCCAATTGAAATTTTGAATCATTTTTGGTACAGTCCAAAAAATCAATTTTCGGATGAAAAACGATGACTCCGGACATGTCGAACGATCCCAAAAAGGTCAAAATGGATGAAATTTTAACATTTAATCTTTTGACTGTAAATGACTGTTGGATGTGAATTATGACTTTGTCAACTAAAATAAGTGTGTTTAAAGTCATTTCTGTGCCTGAAACGGGTCAAAATTGAAGCTTTTGAGTAAACAAAACTCTGTAAAAATGGCAATTTTGGTCACTGTGAGGGTTTAAAAAGTGGTTATTCAACATGAGGCACGATCCAATTGACATTTTGAATCATTTTTGGTTCAGTCCAAAAAATCAATTTTCGGATGAAAAACGATGACTCCGGACATGTCGAACTATCCCAAAATGGTCAATATGGATGAAATTTTAACATTTAATCTTTTGACTGTAAATGACTGTGGATGTGAATTATGACTTTGTCAACTAAAATAAGTGTGTTTAAAGTCATTTCTGTGCCTGAAACGGGTCAAAATTGAAGCTTTTGAGTAAGCAAAACTCTGTAAAAATGGCAATTTTGGTCACTCTGAGGGTTTAAAAAGTGGTTATTCAACATGAGGCACGATCCAATTGACATTTTGAATCATTTTTGGTACAGTCCAAAAAATCAATTTTCAGATGAAAAACGATGACTCCGGACATGTCGAACTATCCCAAAATGGTCAATATGGATGAAATTTTAACATTTAATCTTTTGACTCTAAATGGCTGTTGGATGTGAATTATGACTTTGTCAACTAAAATAAGTGTGTTTAAAGTCATTTCTGTGCCTCAAAGGGGTCAAAATTGAAGCTTTTGAGTAAGCAAAACTCTGTAAAAATGGCAATTTTAGTCACTGTGAGGGTTTAAAAAGTGGTTATTCAACATGAGGCACGATCCAATTGAAATTTTGAATCATTTTTGGTACAGTCCAAAAAATCAATTTTCGGATGAAAAACGATGACTCCGGACATGTCGAACGATCCCAAAAAGGTCAAAATGGATGAAATTTTAACATTTAATCTTTTGACTGTAAATGACTGTTGGATGTGAATTATGACTTTGCCAACTAAAATAAGTGTGTTTAAAGTCATTTCTGTGCCTGAAACGGGTCAAAATTGAAGCTTTTGAGTAAGCAAAACTCTGTAAAAATGGCAATTTTGGTCACTCTGAGGGTTTAAAAAGTGGTTATTCAACATGAGGCACGATCCAATTGACATTTTGAATCATTTTTGGTACAGTCCGAAAAATCAATTTTCGAATGAAAAACGATGACTCCGGACATGTCGAACGATCCCAAAAAGGTCAAAATGGATGAAATTTTAACATTTAATCTTTTGACTGTAAATGACTGTTGGATGTGAATTATGACTTTGTCAACTAAAATAAGTGTGTTTAAAGTCATTTCTGTGCCTGAAACGGGTCAAAATTGAAGCTTTTGAGTAAGCAAAACTCTGTAAAAATGGCAATTTTGGTCACTGTGAGGGTTTAAAAAGTGGTTATTCAACATGAGGCACGATCCAATTGACATTTTGAATCATTTTTGGTACAGTCCAAAAAATCAATTTTCGGATGAAAAACGATGACTCCGGACATGTCGAACTATCCCAAAATGGTCAATATGGATGAAATTTTAACATTTAATCTTTTGACTGTAAATGACTGTTGGATGTGAATTATGACTTTGTCAACTAAAATAAGTGTGTTTAAAGTCATTTCTGTGCCTGAAACGGGTCAAAATTGAAGCTTTTGAGTAAGCAAAACTCTGTAAAAATGGCAATTTTGGTCACTCTGAGGGTTTAAAAAGTGGTTATTCAACATGAGGCATGATCCAATTGACATTTTGAATCATTTTTGGTACAGTCCAAAAAATCAATTTTTGGATGAAAAACGATGACTCCGGACATGTCGAACGATCCCAAAATGGTCAATATGGATGAAATTTTAACATTTAATCTTTTGACTGTAAATGACTGTTGGATGTGAATTATGACTTTGTCAACTAAAATAAGTGTGTTTAAAGTCATTTCTGTGCCTGAAACGGGTCAAAATTGAAGCTTTTGAGTAAGCAAAACTCTGTAAAAATGGCAATTTTGGTCACTCTGAAGGTTTAAAAAGTGGTTATTCAACATGAGGCACGATCCAATTGACATTTTGAATCATTTTTGGTACAGTCCAAAAAAATCAATTTTCGGATGCAAATGATGACTCCGGACATGTCGAACGATCCCAAAAAGGTCAAAATGGATGAAATTTTAACATTTAATCTTTTGACTGTAAATGACTGTTGGATGTGAATTATGACTTTGTCAACTAAAATAAGTGTGTTTAAAGTCATTTCTGTGCCTGAAACGGGTCAAAATTGAAGCTTTTGAGTAAGCAAAACTCTGTAAAAATGGCAATTTTGGTCACTGTGAGGGTTTAAAAAGTGGTTATTCAACATGAGGCACAATCCAATTGACATTTTGAATCATTTTTGGTACAGTCCAAAAAATCAATTTTCGGATGAAAAACGATGACTCCGGACATGTCGAACTATCCCAAAATGGTCAATATGGATGAAATTTTAACATTTAATCTTTTGACTCTAAATGACTGTTGGATGTGAATTAGGACTTTGTCAACTAAAATAAGTGTGTTTAAAGTCATTTCTGTGCCTCAAAGGGGTCAAAATTGAAGCTTTTGAGTAAGCAAAACTCTGTAAAAATGGCAATTTTGGTCACTGTGAGGGTTTAAAAAGTGGTTATTCAACATGAGGCACGATCCAATTGACATTTTGAATCATTTTTGGTACAGTCCAAAAACATCAATTTTCGGATGAAAAACGATGACTCCGGACATGTCGAACTATCCCAAAATGGTCAATATGGATGAAATTTTAACATTTAATCTTTGGACTGTAAATGACTGTTGGATGTGAATTATGACTTTGTCAACTAAAATAAGTGTGTTTAAAGTCATTTCTGTGCCTGAAACGGGTCAAAATTGAAGCTTTTGAGTAAGCAAAACTCTGTAAAAAATGGCAATTTTGGTCACTCTGAGGGTTTAAAAAGTGGTTATTCAACATGAGGCACGATCCAATTGACATTTTGAATCATTTTTGGTACAGTCCAAAAAATCAATTTTCGGATGAAAAACGATGACTCCGGACATGTCGAACGATCCCAAAAAGGTCAAAATGGATGAAATTTTAACATTTAATCTTTTGACTCTAAATGACTGTTGGATGTGAATTAGGACTTTGTCAACTAAAATAAGTGTGTTTAAAGTCATTTCTGTGCCTCAAAGGGGTCAAAATTGAAGCTTTTGAGTAAGCAAAACTCTGTAAAAATGGCAATTTTGGTCACTCTGAGGGTTTAAAAAGTGGTTATTCAACATGAGGCACGATCCAATTGACATTTTGAATCATTTTTGGTACAGTCCAAAAAATCAATTTTCGGATGAAAAACGATGACTCCGGACATGTCGAACGATCCCAAAATGGTCAATATGGATGAAATTTTAACATTTAATCTTTTGACTGTAAATGACTGTTGGATGTGAATTATGACTTTGTCAACTAAAATAAGTGTGTTTAAAGTCATTTTTGTGCCTGAAACGGGTCAAAATTGAAGCTTTTGAGTAAGCAAAACTCTGTAAAAATGGCAATTTTGGTCACTCTGAGGGTTTAAAAAGTGGTTATTCAACATGAGGCACGATCCAATTGACATTTTGAATCATTTTTGGTACAGTCCAAAAAATCAATTTTCGGATGAAAAACGATGACTCCGGACATGTCGAACTATCCCAAAATGGTCAATATGGATGAAATTTTAACATTTAATCTTTTGACTGTAAATGACTGTTGGATGTGAATTATGACTTTGTCAACTAAAATAAGTGTGTTTAAAGTCATTTTTGTGCCTGAAACGGGTCAAAATTGAAGCTTTTGAGTAAGCAAAACTCTGTAAAAATGGCAATTTTGGTCACTCTGAGGGTTTAAAAAGTGGTTATTCAACATGAGGCACGATCCAATTGACATTTTGAATCATTTTTGGTACAGTCCAAAAAATCAATTTTCGGATGAAAAACGATGACTCCGGACATGTCGAACGATCCCAAAATGGTCAATATGGATGAAATTTTAACATTTAATCTTTTGACTGTAAATGACTGTTGGATGTGAATTATGACTTTGTCAACTAAAATAAGTGTGTTTAAAGTCATTTTTGTGCCTGAAACGGGTCAAAATTGAAGCTTTTGAGTAAGCAAAACTCTGTAAAAATGGCAATTTTGGTCACTCTGAGGGTTTAAAAAGTGGTTATTCAACATGAGGCACGATCCAATTGACATTTTGAATCATTTTTGGTACAGTCCAAAAAATCAATTTTCGGATGAAAAACGATGACTCCGGACATGTCGAACTATCCCAAAATGGTCAATATGGATGAAATTTTAACATTTAATCTTTTGACTGTAAATGACTGTTGGATGTGAATTATGACTTTGTCAACTAAAATAAGTGTGTTTAAAGTCATTTCTGTGCCTGAAACGGGTCAACATTGAAGCTTTTGAGTAAGCAAAACTCTGTAAAAATGGCAATTTTGGTCACTCTGAGGGTTTAAAAAGTGGTTATTCAACATGAGGCACGATCCAATTGACATTTTGAATCATTTTTGGTACAGTCCAAAAAATCAATTTTCGGATGAAAAACGATGACTCCGGACATGTCGAACTATCCCAAAATGGTCAATATGGATGAAATTTTAACATTTAATCTTTTGACTCTAAATGGCTGTTGGATGTGAATTATGACTTTGTCAACTAAAATAAGTGTGTTTAAAGTCATGTCTGTGCCTGAAACGGGTCAAAATTGAAGCTTTTGAGTAAGCAAAACTCTGTAAAAATTGCAATTTTGGTCACTCTGAGGGTCTAAAAAGTGGTTATTCAACATGAGGCACGATCCAATTGACATTTTGAATCATTTTTGGTACAGTCCAAAAAATCAATTTTCGGATGAAAAACGATGACTCCGGACATGTCGAACTATCCCAAAATGGTCAATATGGATGAAATTTTAACATTTAATCTTTTGACTCTAAATGGCTGTTGGATGTGAATTATGACTTTGTCAACTAAAATAAGTGTGTTTAAAGTCATTTCTGTGCCTCAAAGGGGTCAAAATTGAAGCTTTTGAGTAAGCAAAACTCTGTAAAAATGGCAATTTTGGTCACTGTGAGGGTTTAAAAAGTGGTTATTCAACATGAGGCACGATCCAATTGAATTTTTGAATCATTTTTGGTACAGTCCAAAAAATCAATTTTCGGATGAAAAACGATGACTCCGGACATGTCGAACGATCCCAAAAAGGTCAAAATGGATGAAATTTTAACATTTAATCTTTTTACTGTAAATGACTGTTGGATGTGAATTATGACTTTGTCAACTAAAATAAGTGTGTTTAAAGTCATTTCTGTGCCTGAAACGGGTTAAAATTGAAGCTTTTGAGTAAGCAAAACTCTGTAAAAATGGCAATTTTGGTCACTGTGAGGGTTTAAAAAGTGGTTATTCAACATGAGGCACGATCCAATTGACATTTTGAATCATTTTTGGTACAGTCCAAAAAATCAATTTTCGAATGAAAAACGATGACTCCGGACATGTCGAACGATCCCAAAAAGGTCAAAATGGATGAAATTTTAACATTTATTCTTTTGACTGTAAATGACTGTTGGATGTGAATTATGACTTTGTCAACTAAAATAAGTGTGTTTAAAGTCATTTCTGTGCCTGAAACGGGTCAAAATTGAAGCTTTTGAGTAAGCAAAACTCTGTAAAAATGGCAATTTTGGTCACTCTGAGGGTTTAAAAAGTGGTTATTCAACATGAGGCACGATCCAATTGATATTTTGAATCATTTTTGGTACAGTCCAAAAAATCAATTTTCGGATGAAAAACGATGACTCCGGACATGTCGAACGATCCCAAAATGGTCAATATGGATGAAATTTTAACATTTAATCTTTTGACTGTAAATGACTGTTGGATGTGAATTATGACTTTGTCAACTAAAATAAGTGTGTTTAAAGTCATTTCTGTGCCTGAAACGGGTCAAAATTGAAGCTTTTGAGTAAGCAAAACTCTGTAAAAATGGCAATTTTGGTCACTGTGAGGGTTTAAAAAGTGGTTATTCAACATGAGGCACGATCCAATTGACATTTTGAATCATTTTTGGTACAGTCCAAAAAATCAATTTTCGGATGAAAAACGATGACTCCGGACATGTCGAACGATCCCAAAAAGGTCAAAATGGATGAAATTTTAACATTTAATCTTTTGACTGTAAATGACTGTTGGATGTGAATTATGACTTTGTCAACTAAAATAAGTGTGTTTAATGTCATTTCTGTGCCTGAAACGGGTCAAAATTGAAGCTTTTGAGTAAGCAAAACTCTGTAAAAATGGCAATTTTGGTCACTCTGAGGGTTTAAAAAGTGGTTATTCAACATGAGGCACGATCCAATTGACATTTTGAATCATTTTTGGTACAGTCCAAAAAATCAATTTTCGGTTGAAAAACGATGACTCCGGACATGTTGAACGATCCCAAAAAGGTCAAAATGGATGAAATTTTAACATTTAATCTTTTGACTGTAAATGACTGTTTCATGTGAATTATGACTTTGTCAACTAAAATAAGTGTGTTTAAAGTCATTTCTGTGCCTGAAACGGGTCAAAATTGAAGCTTTTGAGTAAGCAAAACTCTGTAAAAATGGCAATTTTGGTCACTGTGAGGGTTTAAAAAGTGGTTATTCAACATGAGGCACGATCCAATTGACATTTTGAATCATTTTTGGTACAGTCCAAAAAATCAATTTTCGGATGAAAAACGATGACTCCGGACATGTCGAACTATCCCAAAATGGTCAATATGGATGAAATTTTAACATTTAATCTTTTGACTCTAAATGACTGTTGGATGTGAATTATGACTTTGTCAACTAAAATAAGTGTGTTTAAAGTCATTTCTGTGCCTCAAAGGGGTCAAAATTGAAGCTTTTGAGTAAGCAAAACTCTGTAAAAATGGCAATTTTGGTCACTGTGAGGGTTTAAAAAGTGGTTATTCAACATGAGGCACGATCCAATTGACATTTTGAATCATTTTTGGTACAGTCCAAAAAATCAATTTTCGGATGAAAAACGATGACTCCGGACATGTCGAACTATCCCAAAATGGTCAATATGGATGAAATTTTAACATTTAATCTTTGGACTGTAAATGACTGTTGGATGTGAATTATGACTTTGTCAACTAAAATAAGTGTGTTTAAAGTCATTTCTGTGCCTGAAACGGGTCAAAATTGAAGCTTTTGAGTAAGCAAAACTCTGTAAAAAATGGCAATTTTGGTCACTCTGAGGGTTTAAAAAGTGGTTATTCAACATGAGGCACGATCCAATTGACATTTTGAATCATTTTTGGTACAGTCCAAAAAATCAATTTTCGGATGAAAAACGATGACTCCGGACATGTCGAACGATCCCAAAAAGGTCAAAATGGATGAAATTTTAACATTTAATCTTTTGACTGTAAATGACTGTTGGATGTGAATTATGACTTTGTCAACTAAAATAAGTGTGTTTAAAGTCATTTCTGTGCCTGAAACGGGTCAAAATTGAAGCTTTTGAGTAAGCAAAACTCTGTAAAAATGGCAATTTTGGTCACTCTGAGGGTTTAAAAAGTGGTTATTCAACATGAGGCACGATCCAATTGACATTTTGAATCATTTTTGGTACAGTCCAAAAAATCAATTTTCGAATGAAAAACGATGACTCCGGACATGTCGAACGATCCCAAAAAGGTCAAAATGGATGAAATTTTAACATTTAATCTTTTGACTGTAAATGACTGTTGGATGTGAATTATGACTTTGTCAACTAAAATAAGTGTGTTTAAAGTCATTTCTGTGCCTGAAACGGGTCAAAATTGAAGCTTTTGAGTAAGCAAAACTCTGTAAAAATGGCAATTTTGGTCACTGTGAGGGTTTAAAAAGTGGTTATTCAACATGAGGCACGATCCAATTGACATTTTGAATCATTTTTGGTACAGTCCAAAAAATCAATTTTCGGATGAAAAATGATGACTCCGGACATGTCGAACTATCCCAAAATGGTCAATATGGATGAAATTTTAACATTTAATCTTTTGACTGTAAATGACTGTTAGATGTGAATTATGACTTTGTCAACTAAAATAAGTGTGTTTAAAGTCATTTCTGTGCCTGAAACAAGTCAAAATTGAAGCTTTTGAGTAAGCAAAACTCTGTAAAAATGGCAATTTTGGTCACTCTGAGGGTTTAAAAAGTGGTTATTCAACATGAGGCACGATCCAATTGACATTTTGAATCATTTTTGGTACAGTCCGAAAAATCAATTTTCGAATGAAAAACGATGACTCCGGACATGTCGAACGATCCCAAAAGGGTCAAAATGGATGAAATTTTAACATTTAATCTTTTGACTGTAAATGACTGTTGGATGTGAATTATGACTTTGTCAACTAAAATAAGTGTGTTTAAAGTCATTTCTGTGCCTGAAACGGGTCAACATTGAAGCTTTTGAGTAAGCAAAACTCTGTAAAAATGGCAATTTTGGTCACTCTGAGGGTTTAAAAAGTGGTTATTCAACATGAGGCACGATCCAATTGACATTTTGAATCATTTTTGGTACAGTCCAAAAAATCAATTTTCGGATGAAAAACGATGACTCCGGACATGTCGAACGATCCCAAAAAGGTCAAAATGGATGAAATTTTAACATTTAATCTTTTGACTGTAAATGACTGTTGGATGTGAATTATGACTTTGTCAACTAAAATAAGTGTGTTTAAAGTCATTTCTGTGCCTGAAACGGGTCAACATTGAAGCTTTTGAGTAAGCAAAACTCTGTAAAAATGGCAATTTTGGTCACTCTGAGGGTTTAAAAAGTGGTTATTCAACATGAGGCACGATCCAATTGACATTTTGAATCATTTTTGGTACAGTCCAAAAAATCAATTTTCGGATGAAAAACGATGACTCCGGACATGTCGAACGATCCCAAAAAGGTCAAAATGGATGAAATTTTAACATTTAATCTTTTGACTGTAAATGACTGTAGGATGTGAATTATGACTTTGTCAACTAAAATAAGTGTGTTTAAAGTCATTTCTGTGCCTGAAACGGGTCAAAATTGAAGCATTTGAGTAAGCAAAACTCTGTAAAAATGGCAATTTTGGTCACTGTGAGGGTTTAAAAAGTGGTTATTCAACATGAGGCACGATCCAATTGACATTTTGAATCATTTTTGGTACAGTCCAAAAAATCAATTTTCGGATGAAAAACGATGACTCCGGACATGTCGAACTATCCCAAAATGGTCAATATGGATGAAATTTTAACATTTAATCTTTGGACTGTAAATGACTGTTGGATGTGAATTATGACTTTGTCAACTAAAATAAGTGTGTTTAAAGTCAGTTCTGTGCCTGAAACGGGTCAAAATTGAAGCTTTTGAGTAAGCAAAACTCTGTAAAAAATGGCAATTTTGGTCACTCTGAGGGTTTAAAAAGTGGTTATTCAACATGAGGCACGATCCAATTGACATTTTGAATCATTTTTGGTACAGTCCAAAAAATCAATTTTCGGATGAAAAACGATGACTCCGGACATGTCGAACGATCCCAAAAAGGTCAAAATGGATGAAATTTTAACATTTAATCTTTTGACTGTAAATGACTGTTGGATGTGAATTATGACTTTGTCAACTAAAATAAGTGTGTTTAAAGTCATTTCTGTGCCTGAAACGGGTCAAAATTGAAGCTTTTGAGTAAGCAAAACTCTGTAAAAATGGCAATTTTGGTCACTCTGAGGGTTTAAAAAGTGGTTATTCAACATGAGGCACGATCCAATTGACATTTTGAATCATTTTTGGTACAGTCCAAAAAATCAATTTTCGAATGAAAAACGATGACTCCGGACATGTCGAACGATCCCAAAAAGGTCAAAATGGATGAAATTTTAACATTTAATCTTTTGACTGTAAATGACTGTTGGATGTGAATTATGACTTTGTCAACTAAAATAAGTGTGTTTAAAGTCATTTCTGTGCCTGAAACGGGTCAAAATTGAAGCTTTTGAGTAAGCAAAACTCTGTAAAAATGGCAATTTTGGTCACTGTGAGGGTTTAAAAAGTGGTTATTCAACATGAGGCACGATCCAATTGACATTTTGAATCATTTATGGTACAGTCCAAAAAATCAATTTTCGGATGAAAAATGATGACTCCGGACATGTCGAACTATCCCAAAATGGTCAATATGGATGAAATTTTAACATTTAATCTTTTGACTGTAAATGACTGTTAGATGTGAATTATGACTTTGTCAACTAAAATAAGTGTGTTTAAAGTCATTTCTGTGCCTGAAACGGGTCAAAATTGAAGCTTTTGAGTAAGCAAAACTCTGTAAAAATGGCAATTTTGGTCACTCTGAGGGTTTAAAAAGTGGTTATTCAACATGAGGCACGATCCAATTGACATTTTGAATCATTTTTGGTACAGTCCGAAAAATCAATTTTCGAATGAAAAACGATGACTCCGGACATGTCGAACGATCCCAAAAGGGTCAAAATGGATGACATTTTAACATTTAATCTTTTGACTGTAAATGACTGTTGGATGTGAATTATGACTTTGTCAACTAAAATAAGTGTGTTTAAAGTCATTTCTGTGCCTGAAACGGGTCAAAATTGAAGCTTCTGAGTAAGCAAAACTCTGTAAAAATGGCAATTTTGGTCACTCTGAGGGTTTAAAAAGTGGTTATTCAACATGAGGCACGATCCAATTGACATTTTGAATCATTTTTGGTACAGTCCAAAAAATCAATTTTCGGATGAAAAACGATGACTCCGGACATGTCGAACGATCCCAAAAAGGTCAAAATGGATGAAATTTTAACATTTAATCTTTTGACTGTAAATGACTGTTGGATGTGAATTATGACTTTGTCAACTAAAATAAGTGTGTTTAAAGTCATTTCTGTGCCTGAAACGGGTCAAAATTGAAGCTTTTGAGTAAGCAAAACTCTGTAAAAATGGCAATTTTGGTCACTGTGAGGGTTTAAAAAGTGGTTATTCAACATGAGGCACGATCCAATTGACATTTTGAATCATTTTTGGTACAGTCCAAAAAATCAATTTTCGGATGAAAAACGATGACTCCGGACATGTCGAACGATCCCAAAATGGTCAATATGGATGAAATTTTAACATTTAATCTTTTGACTGTAAATGACTGTTGGATGTGAATTATGACTTTGTCAACTAAAATAAGTGTGTTTAAAGTCATTTTTGTGCCTGAAACGGGTCAAAATTGAAGCTTTTGAGTAAGCAAAACTCTGTAAAAATGGCAATTTTGGTCACTCTGAGGGTTTAAAAAGTGGTTATTCAACATGAGGCACGATCCAATTGACATTTTGAATCATTTTTGGTACAGTCCAAAAAATCAATTTTCGGATGAAAAACGATGACTCCGGACATGTCGAACTATCCCAAAATGGTCAATATGGATGAAATTTTAACATTTAATCTTTTGACTGTAAATGACTGTTGGATGTGAATTATGACTTTGTCAACTAAAATAAGTGTGTTTAAAGTCATTTCTGTGCCTGAAACGGGTCAACATTGAAGCTTTTGAGTAAGCAAAACTCTGTAAAAATGGCAATTTTGGTCACTCTGAGGGTTTAAAAAGTGGTTATTCAACATGAGGCACGATCCAATTGACATTTTGAATCATTTTTGGTACAGTCCAAAAAATCAATTTTCGGATGAAAAACGATGACTCCGGACATGTCGAACTATCCCAAAATGGTCAATATGGATGAAATTTTAACATTTAATCTTTTGACTCTAAATGGCTGTTGGATGTGAATTATGACTTTGTCAACTAAAATAAGTGTGTTTAAAGTCATTTCTGTGCCTGAAACGGGTCAAAATGGAAGCTTTTGAGTAAGCAAAACTCTGTAAAAATTGCAATTTTGGTCACTCTGAGGGTCTAAAAAGTGGTTATTCAACATGAGGCACGATCCAATTGACATTTTGAATCATTTTTGGTACAGTCCAAAAAATCAATTTTCGGATGAAAAACGATGACTCCGGACATGTCGAACTATCCCAAAATGGTCAATATGGATGAAATTTTAACATTTAATCTTTTGACTCTAAATGGCTGTTGGATGTGAATTATGACTTTGTCAACTAAAATAAGTGTGTTTAAAGTCATTTCTGTGCCTCAAAGGGGTCAAAATTGAAGCTTTTGAGTAAGCAAAACTCTGTAAAAATGGCAATTTTGGTCACTGTGAGGGTTTAAAAAGTGGTTATTCAACATGAGGCACGATCCAATTGAATTTTTGAATCATTTTTGGTACAGTCCAAAAAATCAATTTTCGGATGAAAAACGATGACTCCGGACATGTCGAACGATCCCAAAAAGGTCAAAATGGATGAAATTTTAACATTTAATCTTTTTACTGTAAATGACTGTTGGATGTGAATTATGACTTTGTCAACTAAAATAAGTGTGTTTAAAGTCATTTCTGTGCCTGAAACGGGTTAAAATTGAAGCTTTTGAGTAAGCAAAACTCTGTAAAAATGGCAATTTTGGTCACTGTGAGGGTTTAAAAAGTGGTTATTCAACATGAGGCACGATCCAATTGACATTTTGAATCATTTTTGGTACAGTCCAAAAAATCAATTTTCGAATGAAAAACGATGACTCCGGACATGTCGAACGATCCCAAAAAGGTCAAAATGGATGAAATTTTAACATTTATTCTTTTGACTGTAAATGACTGTTGGATGTGAATTATGACTTTGTCAACTAAAATAAGTGTGTTTAAAGTCATTTCTGTGCCTGAAACGGGTCAAAATTGAAGCTTTTGAGTAAGCAAAACTCTGTAAAAATGGCAATTTTGGTCACTCTGAGGGTTTAAAAAGTGGTTATTCAACATGAGGCACGATCCAATTGATATTTTGAATCATTTTTGGTACAGTCCAAAAAATCAATTTTCGGATGAAAAACGATGACTCCGGACATGTCGAACGATCCCAAAATGGTCAATATGGATGAAATTTTAACATTTAATCTTTTGACTGTAAATGACTGTTGGATGTGAATTATGACTTTGTCAACTAAAATAAGTGTGTTTAAAGTCATTTCTGTGCCTGAAACGGGTCAAAATTGAAGCTTTTGAGTAAGCAAAACTCTGTAAAAATGGCAATTTTGGTCACTGTGAGGGTTTAAAAAGTGGTTATTCAACATGAGGCACGATCCAATTGACATTTTGAATCATTTTTGGTACAGTCCAAAAAATCAATTTTCGGATGAAAAACGATGACTCCGGACATGTCGAACGATCCCAAAAAGGTCAAAATGGATGAAATTTTAACATTTAATCTTTTGACTGTAAATGACTGTTGGATGTGAATTATGACTTTGTCAACTAAAATAAGTGTGTTTAATGTCATTTCTGTGCCTGAAACGGGTCAAAATTGAAGCTTTTGAGTAAGCAAAACTCTGTAAAAATGGCAATTTTGGTCACTCTGAGGGTTTAAAAAGTGGTTATTCAACATGAGGCACGATCCAATTGACATTTTGAATCATTTTTGGTACAGTCCAAAAAATCAATTTTCGGATGAAAAACGATGACTCCGGACATGTCGAACTATCCCAAAATGGTCAATATGGATGAAATTTTAACATTTAATCTTTTGACTCTAAATGACTGTTGGATGTGAATTATGACTTTGTCAACTAAAATAAGTGTGTTTAAAGTCATTTCTGTGCCTCAAAGGGGTCAAAATTGAAGCTTTTGAGTAAGCAAAACTCTGTAAAAATGGCAATTTTGGTCACTGTGAGGGTTTAAAAAGTGGTTATTCAACATGAGGCACGATCCAATTGACATTTTGAATCATTTTTGGTACAGTCCAAAAAATCAATTTTCGAATGAAAAACGATGACTCCGGACATGTCGAACGATCCCAAAAAGGTCAAAATGGATGAAATTTTAACATTTAATCTTTTGACTGTAAATGACTGTTGGATGTGAATTATGACTTTGTCAACTAAAATAAGTGTGTTTAAAGTCATTTCTGTGCCTGAAACGGGTCAAAATTGAAGCTTTTGAGTAAGCAAAACTCTGTAAAAATGGCAATTTTGGTCACTGTGAGGGTTTAAAAAGTGGTTATTCAACATGAGGCACGATCCAATTGACATTTTGAATCATTTTTGGTACAGTCCAAAAAATCAATTTTCGGATGAAAAATGATGACTCCGGACATGTCGAACTATCCCAAAATGGTCAATATGGATGAAATTTTAACATTTAATCTTTTGACTGTAAATGACTGTTAGATGTGAATTATGACTTTGTCAACTAAAATAAGTGTGTTTAAAGTCATTTCTGTGCCTGAAACGGGTCAAAATTGAAGCTTTTGAGTAAGCAAAACTCTGTAAAAATGGCAATTTTGGTCACTCTGAGGGTTTAAAAAGTGGTTATTCAACATGAGGCACGATCCAATTGACATTTTGAATCATTTTTGGTACAGTCCGAAAAATCAATTTTCGAATGAAAAACGATGACTCCGGACATGTCGAACGATCCCAAAAGAGTCAAAATGGATGAAATTTTAACATTTAATCTTTTGACTGTAAATGACTGTTGGATGTGAATTATGACTTTGTCAACTAAAATAAGTGTGTTTAAAGTCATTTCTGTGCCTGAAACGGGTCAACATTGAAGCTTTTGAGTAAGCAAAACTCTGTAAAAATGGCAATTTTGGTCACTCTGAGGGTTTAAAAAGTGGTTATTCAACATGAGGCACGATCCAATTAACATTTTGAATCATTTTTGGTACAGTCCAAAAAATCAATTTTCGGATGAAAAACGATGACTCCGGACATGTCGAACGATCCCAAAAAGGTCAAAATGGATGAAATTTTAACATTTAATCTTTTGACTGTAAATGACTGTTGGATGTGAATTATGACTTTGTCAACTAAAATAAGTGTGTTTAAAGTCATTTCTGTGCCTGAAACGGGTCAACATTGAAGCTTTTGAGTAAGCAAAACTCTGTAAAAATGGCAATTTTGGTCACTCTGAGGGTTTAAAAAGTGGTTATTCAACATGAGGCACGATCCAATTGACATTTTGAATCATTTTTGGTACAGTCCAAAAAATCAATTTTCGGATGAAAAACGATGACTCCGGACATGTCGAACGATCCCAAAAAGGTCAAAATGGATGAAATTTTAACATTTAATCTTTTGACTGTAAATGACTGTTGGATGTGAATTATGACTTTGTCAACTAAAATAAGTGTGTTTAAAGTCATTTCTGTGCCTGAAACGGGTCAAAAATGAAGCATTTGAGTAAGCAAAACTCTGTAAAAATGGCAATTTTGGTCACTGTGAGGGTTTAAAAAGTGGTTATTCAACATGAGGCACGATCCAATTGACATTTTGAATCATTTTTGGTACAGTCCAAAAAATCAATTTTCGGATGAAAAACGATGACTCCGGACATGTCGAACTATCCCAAAATGGTCAATATGGATGAAATTTTAACATTTAATCTTTGGACTGTAAATGACTGTTGGATGTGAATTATGACTTTGTCAACTAAAATAAGTGTATTTAAAGTCAGTTCTGTGCCTGAAACGGGTCAAAATTGAAGCTTTTGAGTAAGCAAAACTCTGTAAAAAATGGCAATTTTGGTCACTCTGAGGGTTTAAAAAGTGGTTATTCAACATGAGGCACGATCCAATTGACATTTTGAATCATTTTTGGTACAGTCCAAAAAATCAATTTTCGGATGAAAAACGATGACTCCGGACATGTCGAACGATCCCAAAAAGGTCAAAATGGATGAAATTTTAACATTTAATCTTTTGACTGTAAATGACTGTTGGATGTGAATTATGACTTTGTCAACTAAAATAAGTGTGTTTAAAGTCATTTCTGTGCCTGAAACGGGTCAAAATTGAAGCTTTTGAGTAAGCAAAACTCTGTAAAAATGGCAATTTTGGTCACTCTGAGGGTTTAAAAAGTGGTTATTCAACATGAGGCACGATCCAATTGACATTTTGAATCATTTTTGGTACAGTCCAAAAAATCAATTTTCGAATGAAAAACGATGACTCCGGACATGTCGAACGATCCCAAAAAGGTCAAAATGGATGAAATTTTAACATTTAATCTTTTGACTGTAAATGACTGTTGGATGTGAATTATGACTTTGTCAACTAAAATAAGTGTGTTTAAAGTCATTTCTGTGCCTGAAACGGGTCAAAATTGAAGCTTTTGAGTAAGCAAAACTCTGTAAAAATGGCAATTTTGGTCACTGTGAGGGTTTAAAAAGTGGTTATTCAACATGAGGCACGATCCAATTGACATTTTGAATCATTTATGGTACAGTCCAAAAAATCAATTTTCGGATGAAAAATGATGACTCCGGACATGTCGAACTATCCCAAAATGGTCAATATGGATGAAATTTTAACATTTAATCTTTTGACTGTAAATGACTGTTAGATGTGAATTATGACTTTGTCAACTAAAATAAGTGTGTTTAAAGTCATTTCTGTGCCTGAAACGGGTCAAAATTGAAGCTTTTGAGTAAGCAAAACTCTGTAAAAATGGCAATTTTGGTCACTCTGAGGGTTTAAAAAGTGGTTATTCAACATGAGGCACGATCCAATTGACATTTTGAATCATTTTTGGTACAGTCCGAAAAATCAATTTTCGAATGAAAAACGATGACTCCGGACATGTCGAACGATCCCAAAAGGGTCAAAATGGATGACATTTTAACATTTAATCTTTTGACTGTAAATGACTGTTGGATGTGAATTATGACTTTGTCAACTAAAATAAGTGTGTTTAAAGTCATTTCTGTGCCTGAAAAGGGTCAAAATTGAAGCTTCTGAGTAAGCAAAACTCTGTAAAAATGGCAATTTTGGTCACTCTGAGGGTTTAAAAAGTGGTTATTCAACATGAGGCACGATCCAATTGACATTTTGAATCATTTTTGGTACAGTCCAAAAAATCAATTTTCGGATGAAAAACGATGACTCCGGACATGTCGAACGATCCCAAAAAGGTCAAAATGGATGAAATTTTAACATTTAATCTTTTGACTGTAAATGACTGTTGGATGTGAATTATGACTTTGTCAACTAAAATAAGTGTGTTTAAAGTCATTTCTGTGCCTGAAACGGGTCAAAATTGAAGCTTTTGAGTAAGCAAAACTCTGTAAAAATGGCAATTTTGGTCACTGTGAGGGTTTAAAAAGTGGTTATTCAACATGAGGCACGATCCAATTGACATTTTGAATCATTTTTGGTACAGTCCAAAAAATCAATTTTCGGATGAAAAACGATGACTCCAGACATGTCGAACTATCCCAAAATGGTCAATATGGATGAAATTTTAACATTTAATCTTTTGACTGTAAATGACTGTTGGATGTGAATTATGACTTTGTCAACTAAAATAAGTGTGTTTAAAGTCATTTCTGTGCCTGAAACGGGTCAAAATTGAAGCTTTTGAGTAAGCAAAACTCTGTAAAAATGGCAATTTTTGGTCACTCTGAGGGTTTAAAAAGTGGTTATTCAACATGAGGCACGATCCAATTGACATTTTGAATCATTTTTGGTACAGTCAAAAAAATCAATTTTCAGATGAAAAACGATGACTCCGGACATGTCGAACTAACCCAAAATGGTCAATATGGATGAAATTTTAACATTTAATCTTTTGACTCTAAATGGCTGTTGGATGTGAATTATGACTTTGTCAACTAAAATAAGTGTGTTTAAAGTCATTTCTGTGCCTCAAAGGGGTCAAAATTGAAGCTTTTGGGTAAGCAAAACTCTGTAAAAATGGCAATTTTAGTCACTGTGAGGGTTTAAAAAGTGGTTATTCAACATGAGGCACGATCCAATTGAAATTTTGAATCATTTTTGGTACAGTCCAAAAAATCAATTTTCGGATGAAAAACGATGACTCCGGACATGTCGAACGATCCCAAAAAGGTCAAAATGGATGAAATTTTAACATTTAATCTTTTGACTGTAAATGACTGTTGGATGTGAATTATGACTTTGCCAACTAAAATAAGTGTGTTTAAAGTCATTTCTGTGCCTGAAACGGGTCAAAATTGAAGCTTTTGAGTAAGCAAAACTCTGTAAAAATGGCAATTTTGGTCACTCTGAGGGTTTAAAAAGTGGTTATTCAACATGAGGCACGATCCAATTGACACTTTGAATCATTTTTGGTACAGTCCAAAAAATCAATTTTCGGATGAAAAACGATGACTCCGGACATGTCGAACGATCCCAAAATGGTCAATATGGATGAAATTTTAACATTTAATCTTTTGACTGTAAATGACTGTTGGATGTGAATTATGACTTTGTCAACTAAAATAAGTGTGTTTAAAGTCATTTCTGTGCCTGAAACGGGTCAAAATTGAAGCTTTTGAGTAAGCAAAACTCTGTAAAAATGGCAATTTTGGTCACTCTGAAGGTTTAAAAAGTGGTTATTCAACATGAGGCACGATCCAATTGACATTTTGAATCATTTTTGGTACAGTCCAAAAAAATCAATTTTCGGATGCAAATGATGACTCCGGACATGTCGAACGATCCCAAAAAGGTCAAAATGGATGAAATTTTAACATTTAATCTTTTGACTGTAAATGACTGTTGGATGTGAATTATGACTTTGTCAACTAAAATAAGTGTGTTTAAAGTCATTTCTGTGCCTGAAACGGGTCAAAATTGAAGCTTTTGAGTAAGCAAAACTCTGTAAAAATGGCAATTTTGGTCACTGTGAGGGTTTAAAAAGTGGTTATTCAACATGAGGCACAATCCAATTGACATTTTGAATCATTTTTGGTACAGTCCAAAAAATCAATTTTCGGATGAAAAACGATGACTCCGGACATGTCGAACGATCCCAAAATGGTCAATATGGATGAAATTTTAACATTTAATCTTTTGACTGTAAATGACTGTTGGATGTGAATTATGACTTTGTCAACTAAAATAAGTGTGTTTAAAGTCATTTTTGTGCCTGAAACGGGTCAAAATTGAAGCTTTTGAGTAAGCAAAACTCTGTAAAAAATGGCAATTTTGGTCACTCTGAGGGTTTAAAAAGTGGTTATTCAACATGAGGCACGATCCAATTGACATTTTGAATCATTTTTGGTACAGTCCAAAAAATCAATTTTCGGATGAAAAACGATGACTCCGGACATGTCGAACGATCCCAAAAAGGTCAAAATGGATGAAATTTTAACATTTAATCTTTTGACTGTAAATGACTGTTGGATGTGAATTATGACTTTGTCAACTAAAATAAGTGTGTTTAAAGTCATTTCTGTGCCTGAAACGGGTCAAAATTGAAGCTTTTGAGTAAGCAAAACTCTGTAAAAATGGCAATTTTGGTCACTCTGAGGGTTTAAAAAGTGGTTATTCAACATGAGGCACGATCCAATTGACATTTTGAATCATTTTTGGTACAGTCCAAAAAATCAATTTTCGAATGAAAAACGATGACTCCGGACATGTCGAACGATCCCAAAAAGGTCAAAATGGATGAAATTTTAACATTTAATCTTTTGACTGTAAATGACTGTTGGATGTGAATTATGACTTTGTCAACTAAAATAAGTGTGTTTAAAGTCATTTCTGTGCCTGAAACGGGTCAAAATTGAAGCTTTTGAGTAAGCAAAACTCTGTAAAAATGGCAATTTTGGTCACTGTGAGGGTTTAAAAAGTGGTTATTCAACATGAGGCACGATCCAATTGACATTTTGAATCATTTATGGTACAGTCCAAAAAATCAATTTTCGGATGAAAAATGATGACTCCGGACATGTCGAACTATCCCAAAATGGTCAATATGGATGAAATTTTAACATTTAATCTTTTGACTGTAAATGACTGTTAGATGTGAATTATGACTTTGTCAACTAAAATAAGTGTGTTTAAAGTCATTTCTGTGCCTGAAACGGGTCAAAATTGAAGCTTTTGAGTAAGCAAAACTCTGTAAAAATGGCAATTTTGGTCACTCTGAGGGTTTAAAAAGTGGTTATTCAACATGAGGCACGATCCAATTGACATTTTGAATCATTTTTGGTACAGTCCGAAAAATCAATTTTCGAATGAAAAACGATGACTCCGGACATGTCGAACGATCCCAAAAGGGTCAAAATGGATGACATTTTAACATTTAATCTTTTGACTGTAAATGACTGTTGGATGTGAATTATGACTTTGTCAACTAAAATAAGTGTGTTTAAAGTCATTTCTGTGCCTGAAACGGGTCAAAATTGAAGCTTCTGAGTAAGCAAAACTCTGTAAAAATGGCAATTTTGGTCACTCTGAGGGTTTAAAAAGTGGTTATTCAACATGAGGCACGATCCAATTGACATTTTGAATCATTTTTGGTACAGTCCAAAAAATCAATTTTCGGATGAAAAACGATGACTCCGGACATGTCGAACGATCCCAAAAAGGTCAAAATGGATGAAATTTTAACATTTAATCTTTTGACTGTAAATGACTGTTGGATGTGAATTATGACTTTGTCAACTAAAATAAGTGTGTTTAAAGTCATTTCTGTGCCTGAAACGGGTCAAAATTGAAGCTTTTGAGTAAGCAAAACTCTGTAAAAATGGCAATTTTGGTCACTGTGAGGGTTTAAAAAGTGGTTATTCAACATGAGGCACGATCCAATTGACATTTTGGATCATTTTTGGTACAGTCCAAAAAATCAATTTTCGGATGAAAAACGATGACTCCGGACATGTCGAACGATCCCAAAAAGGTCAAAATGGATGAAATTTTAACATTTAATCTTTTGACTGTAAATGACTGTTGGATGTGAATTATGACTTTGCCAACTAAAATAAGTGTGTTTAAAGTCATTTCTGTGCCTGAAACGGGTCAAAATTGAAGCTTTTGAGTAAGCAAAACTCTGTAAAAATGGCAATTTTGGTCACTCTGAGGGTTTAAAAAGTGGTTATTCAACATGAGGCACGATCCAATTGACACTTTGAATCATTTTTGGTACAGTCCAAAAAATCAATTTTCGGATGAAAAACGATGACTCCGGACATGTCGAACGATCCCAAAATGGTCAATATGGATGAAATTTTAACATTTAATCTTTTGACTGTAAATGACTGTTGGATGTGAATTATGACTTTGTCAACTAAAATAAGTGTGTTTAAAGTCATTTCTGTGCCTGAAACGGGTCAAAATTGAAGCTTTTGAGTAAGCAAAACTCTGTAAAAATGGCAATTTTGGTCACTCTGAAGGTTTAAAAAGTGGTTATTCAACATGAGGCACGATCCAATTGACATTTTGAATCATTTTTGGTACAGTCCAAAAAAATCAATTTTCGGATGCAAATGATGACTCCGGACATGTCGAACGATCCCAAAAAGGTCAAAATGGATGAAATTTTAACATTTAATCTTTTGACTGTAAATGACTGTTGGATGTGAATTATGACTTTGTCAACTAAAATAAGTGTGTTTAAAGTCATTTCTGTGCCTGAAACGGGTCAAAATTGAAGCTTTTGAGTAAGCAAAACTCTGTAAAAATGGCAATTTTGGTCACTGTGAGGGTTTAAAAAGTGGTTATTCAACATGAGGCACAATCCAATTGACATTTTGAATCATTTTTGGTACAGTCCAAAAAATCAATTTTCGGATGAAAAACGATGACTCCGGACATGTCGAACGATCCCAAAATGGTCAATATGGATGAAATTTTAACATTTAATCTTTTGACTGTAAATGACTGTTGGATGTGAATTATGACTTTGTCAACTAAAATAAGTGTGTTTAAAGTCATTTTTGTGCCTGAAACGGGTCAAAATTGAAGCTTTTGAGTAAGCAAAACTCTGTAAAAATGGCAATTTTGGTCACTCTGAGGGTTTAAAAAGTGGTTATTCAACATGAGGCACGATCCAATTGACATTTTGAATCATTTTTGGTACAGTCCAAAAAATCAATTTTCGGATGAAAAACGATGACTCCGGACATGTCGAACTATCCCAAAATGGTCAATATGGATGAAATTTTAACATTTAATCTTTTGACTGTAAATGACTGTTGGATGTGAATTATGACTTTGTCAACTAAAATAAGTGTGTTTAAAGTCATTTCTGTGCCTGAAACGGGTCAACATTGAAGCTTTTGAGTAAGCAAAACTCTGTAAAAATGGCAATTTTGGTCACTCTGAGGGTTTAAAAAGTGGTTATTCAACATGAGGCACGATCCAATTGACATTTTGAATCATTTTTGGTACAGTCCAAAAAATCAATTTTCGGATGAAAAACGATGACTCCGGACATGTCGAACTATCCCAAAATGGTCAATATGGATGAAATTTTAACATTTAATCTTTTGACTCTAAATGGCTGTTGGATGTGAATTATGACTTTGTCAACTAAAATAAGTGTGTTTAAAGTCATTTCTGTGCCTGAAACGGGTCAAAATTGAAGCTTTTGAGTAAGCAAAACTCTGTAAAAATTGCAATTTTGGTCACTCTGAGGGTCTAAAAAGTGGTTATTCAACATGAGGCACGATCCAATTGACATTTTGAATCATTTTTGGTACAGTCCAAAAAATCAATTTTCGGATGAAAAACGATGACTCCGGACATGTCGAACTATCCCAAAATGGTCAATATGGATGAAATTTTAACATTTAATCTTTTGACTCTAAATGGCTGTTGGATGTGAATTATGACTTTGTCAACTAAAATAAGTGTGTTTAAAGTCATTTCTGTGCCTCAAAGGGGTCAAAATTGAAGCTTTTGAGTAAGCAAAACTCTGTAAAAATGGCAATTTTGGTCACTGTGAGGGTTTAAAAAGTGGTTATTCAACATGAGGCACGATCCAATTGACATTTTGAATCATTTTTGGTACAGTCCAAAAAATCAATTTTCGGATGAAAAACGATGACTCCGGACATGTCGAACTATCCCAAAAAGGTCAAAATGGATGAAATTTTAACATTTAATCTTTTTACTGTAAATGACTGTTGGATGTGAATTATGACTTTGTCAACTAAAATAAGTGTGTTTAAAGTCATTTCTGTGCCTGAAACGGGTTAAAATTGAAGCTTTTGAGTAAGCAAAACTCTGTAAAAATGGCAATTTTGGTCACTGTGAGGGTTTAAAAAGTGGTTATTCAACATGAGGCACGATCCAATTGACATTTTGAATCATTTTTGGTACAGTCCAAAAAATCAATTTTCGAATGAAAAACGATGACTCCGGACATGTCGAACGATCCCAAAAAGGTCAAAATGGATGAAATTTTAACATTTATTCTTTTGACTGTAAATGACTGTTGGATGTGAATTATGACTTTGTCAACTAAAATAAGTGTGTTTAAAGTCATTTCTGTGCCTGAAACGGGTCAAAATTGAAGCTTTTGAGTAAGCAAAACTCTGTAAAAATGGCAATTTTGGTCACTCTGAGGGTTTAAAAAGTGGTTATTCAACATGAGGCACGATCCAATTGATATTTTGAATCATTTTTGGTACAGTCCAAAAAATCAATTTTCGGATGAAAAACGATGACTCCGGACATGTCGAACGATCCCAAAATGGTCAATATGGATGAAATTTTAACATTTAATCTTTTGACTGTAAATGACTGTTGGATGTGAATTATGACTTTGTCAACTAAAATAAGTGTGTTTAAAGTCATTTCTGTGCCTGAAACGGGTCAAAATTGAAGCTTTTGAGTAAGCAAAACTCTGTAAAAATGGCAATTTTGGTCACTGTGAGGGTTTAAAAAGTGGTTATTCAACATGAGGCACGATCCAATTGACATTTTGAATCATTTTTGGTACAGTCCAAAAAATCAATTTTCGGATGAAAAACGATGACTCCGGACATGTCGAACGATCCCAAAAAGGTCAAAATGGATGAAATTTTAACATTTAATCTTTTGACTGTAAATGACTGTTGGATGTGAATTATGACTTTGTCAACTAAAATAAGTGTGTTTAATGTCATTTCTGTGCCTGAAACGGGTCAAAATTGAAGCTTTTGAGTAAGCAAAACTCTGTAAAAATGGCAATTTTGGTCACTCTGAGGGTTTAAAAAGTGGTTATTCAACATGAGGCACGATCCAATTGACATTTTGAATCATTTTTGGTACAGTCCAAAAAATCAATTTTCGGTTGAAAAACGATGACTCCGGACATGTTGAACGATCCCAAAAAGGTCAAAATGGATGAAATTTTAACATTTAATCTTTTGACTGTAAATGACTGTTGGATGTGAATTATGACTTTGTCAACTAAAATAAGTGTGTTTAAAGTCATTTCTGTGCCTGAAACGGGTCAAAATTGAAGCTTTTGAGTAAGCAAAACTCTGTAAAAATGGCAATTTTGGTCACTGTGAGGGTTTAAAAAGTGGTTATTCAACATGAGGCACGATCCAATTGACATTTTGAATCATTTTTGGTACAGTCCAAAAAATCAATTTTCGGATGAAAAACGATGACTCCGGACATGTCGAACTATCCCAAAATGGTCAATATGGATGAAATTTTAACATTTAATCTTTTGACTCTAAATGACTGTTGGATGTGAATTATGACTTTGTCAACTAAAATAAGTGTGTTTAAAGTCATTTCTGTGCCTCAAAGGGGTCAAAATTGAAGCTTTTGAGTAAGCAAAACTCTGTAAAAATGGCAACTTTGGTCACTGTGAGGGTTTAAAAAGTGGTTATTCAACATGAGGCACGATCCAATTGAAATTTTGAATCATTTTTGGTACAGTCCAAAAAATCAATTTTCGGATGAAAAACGATGACTCCGGACATGTCGAACGATCCCAAAAAGGTCAAAATGGATGAAATTTTAACATTTAATCTTTTGACTGTAAATGACTGTTGGATGTGAATTATGACTTTGTCAACTAAAATAAGTGTGTTTAAAGTCATTTCTGTGCCTGAAACGGGTCAAAATTGAAGCATTTGAGTAAGCAAAACTCTGTAAAAATGGCAATTTTGGTCACTGTGAGGGTTTAAAAAGTGGTTATTCAACATGAGGCACGATCCAATTGACATTTTGAATCATTTTTGGTACAGTCCAAAAAATCAATTTTCGGATGAAAAACGATGACTCCGGACATGTCGAACTATCCCAAAATGGTCAATATGGATGAAATTTTAACATTTAATCTTTGGACTGTAAATGACTGTTGGATGTGAATTATGACTTTGTCAACTAAAATAAGTGTGTTTAAAGTCATTTCTGTGCCTGAAACGGGTCAAAATTGAAGCTTTTGAGTAAGCAAAACTCTGTAAAAAATGGCAATTTTGGTCACTCTGAGGGTTTAAAAAGTGGTTATTCAACATGAGGCACGATCCAATTGACATTTTGAATCATTTTTGGTACAGTCCAAAAAATCAATTTTCGGATGAAAAACGATGACTCCGGACATGTCGAACGATCCCAAAAAGGTCAAAATGGATGAAATTTTAACATTTAATCTTTTGACTGTAAATGACTGTTGGATGTGAATTATGACTTTGTCAACTGAAATAAGTGTGTTTAAAGTCATTTCTGTGCCTGAAACGGGTCAAAATTGAAGCTTTTGAGTAAGCAAAACTCTGTAAAAATGGCAATTTTGGTCACTCTGAGGGTTTAAAAAGTGGTTATTCAACATGAGGCACGATCCAATTGACATTTTGAATCATTTTTGGTACAGTCCAAAAAATCAATTTTCGAATGAAAAACGATGACTCCGGACATGTCGAACGATCCCAAAAAGGTCAAAATGGATGAAATTTTAACATTTAATCTTTTGACTGTAAATGACTGTTGGATGTGAATTATGACTTTGTCAACTAAAATAAGTGTGTTTAAAGTCATTTCTGTGCCTGAAACGGGTCAAAATTGAAGCTTTTGAGTAAGCAAAACTCTGTAAAAATGGCAATTTTGGTCACTGTGAGGGTTTAAAAAGTGGTTATTCAACATGAGGCACGATCCAATTGACATTTTGAATCATTTTTGGTACAGTCCAAAAAATCAATTTTCGGATGAAAAATGATGACTCCGGACATGTCGAACTATCCCAAAATGGTCAATATGGATGAAATTTTAACATTTAATCTTTTGACTGTAAATGACTGTTAGATGTGAATTATGACTTTGTCAACTAAAATAAGTGTGTTTAAAGTCATTTCTGTGCCTGAAACGGGTCAAAATTGAAGCTTTTGAGTAAGCAAAACTCTGTAAAAATGGCAATTTTGGTCACTCTGAGGGTTTAAAAAGTGGTTATTCAACATGAGGCACGATCCAATTGACATTTTGAATCATTTTTGGTACAGTCCGAAAAATCAATTTTCGAATGAAAAACGATGACTCCGGACATGTCGAACGATCCCAAAAGGGTCAAAATGGATGAAATTTTAACATTTAATCTTTTGACTGTAAATGACTGTTGGATGTGAATTATGACTTTGTCAACTAAAATAAGTGTGTTTAAAGTCATTTCTGTGCCTGAAACGGGTCAAAATTGAAGCTTCTGAGTAATCAAAACTCTGTAAAAATGGCAAATTTGGTCACTCTGAGGGTTTAAAAAGTGGTTATTCAACATGAGGCACGATCCAATTGACATTTTGAATCATTTTTGGTACAGTCCAAAAAATCAATTTTCGGATGAAAAACGATGACTCCGGACATGTCGAACGATCCCAAAAAGGTCAAAATGGATGAAATTTTAACATTTAATCTTTTGACTGTAAATGACTGTTGGATGTGAAATATGACTTTGTCAACTAAAATAAGTGTGTTTAAAGTCATTTCTGTGCCTGAAACGGGTCAAAATTGAAGCATTTGAGTAAGCAAAACTCTGTAAAAATGGCAATTTTGGTCACTGTGAGGGTTTAAAAAGTGGTTATTCAACATGAGGCACGATCCAATTGACATTTTGAATCATTTTTGGTACAGTCCAAAAAATCAATTTTCGGATGAAAAACGATGACTCCGGACATGTCGAACTATCCCAAAATGGTCAATATGGATGAAATTTTAACATTTAATCTTTGGACTGTAAATGACTGTTGGATGTGAATTATGACTTTGTCAACTAAAATAAGGGTGTTTAAAGTCAGTTCTGTGCCTGAAACGGGTCAAAATTGAAGCTTTTGAGTAAGCAAAACTCTCTAAAAAATGGCAATTTTGGTCACTCTGAGGGTTTAAAAAGTGGTTATTCAACATGAGGCACGATCCAATTGACATTTTGAATCATTTTTGGTACAGTCCAAAAAATCAATTTTCGGATGAAAAACGATGACTCCGGACATGTCGAACGATCCCAAAAAGGTCAAAATGGATGAAATTTTAACATTTAATCTTTTGACTGTAAATGACTGTTGGATGTGAATTATGACTTTGTCAACTAAAATAAGTGTGTTTAAAGTCATTTCTGTGCCTGAAACGGGTCAAAATTGAAGCTTTTGAGTAAGCAAAACTCTGTAAAAATGGCAATTTTGGTCACTCTGAGGGTTTAAAAAGTGGTTATTCAACATGAGGCACGATCCAATTGACATTTTGAATCATTTTTGGTACAGTCCAAAAAATCAATTTTCGAATGAAAAACGATGACTCCGGACATGTCGAACGATCCCAAAAAGGTCAAAATGGATGAAATTTTAACATTTAATCTTTTGACTGTAAATGACTGTTGGATGTGAATTATGACTTTGTCAACTAAAATAAGTGTGTTTAAATTCATTTCTGTGCCTGAAACGGGTCAAAATTGAAGCTTTTGAGTAAGCAAAACTCTGTAAAAATGGCAATTTTGGTCACTGTGAGGGTTTAAAAAGTGGTTATTCAACATGAGGCACGATCCAATTGACATTTTGAATCATTTATGGTACAGTCCAAAAAATCAATTTTCGGATGAAAAATGATGACTCCGGACATGTCGAACTATCCCAAAATGGTCAATATGGATGAAATTTTAACATTTAATCTTTTGACTGTAAATGACTGTTAGATGTGAATTATGACTTTGTCAACTAAAATAAGTGTGTTTAAAGTCATTTCTGTGCCTGAAACGGGTCAAAATTGAAGCTTTTGAGTAAGCAAAACTCTGTAAAAATGGCAATTTTGGTCACTCTGAGGGTTTAAAAAGTGGTTATTCAACATGAGGCACGATCCAATTGACATTTTGAATCATTTTTGGTACAGTCCGAAAAATCAATTTTCGAATGAAAAACGATGACTCCGGACATGTCGAACGATCCCAAAAGGGTCAAAATGGATGAAATTTTAACATTTAATCTTTTGACTGTAAATGACTGTTGGATGTGAATTATGACTTTGTCAACTAAAATAAGTGTGTTTAAAGTCATTTCTGTGCCTGAAACGTGTCAAAATTGAAGCTTCTGAGTAAGCAAAACTCTGTAAAAATGGCAATTTTGGTCACTCTGAGGGTTTAAAAAGTGGTTATTCAACATGAGGCACGATCCAATTGACATTTTGAATCATTTTTGGTACAGTCCAAAAAATCAATTTTCGGATGAAAAACGATGACTCCGGACATGTCGAACGATCCCAAAAAGGTCAAAATGGATGAAATTTTAACATTTAATCTTTTGACTGTAAATGACTGTTGGATGTGAATTATGACTTTGTCAACTAAAATAAGTGTGTTTAAAGTCATTTCTGTGCCTGAAACGGGTCAAAATTGAAGCTTTTGAGTAAGCAAAACTCTGTAAAAATGGCAATTTTGGTCACTGTGAGGGTTTAAAAAGTGGTTATTCAACATGAGGCACGATCCAATTGACATTTTGAATCATTTTTGGTACAGTCCAAAAAATCAATTTTCGGATGAAAAACGATGACTCCAGACATGTCGAACTATCCCAAAATGGTCAATATGGATGAAATTTTAACATTTAATCTTTTGACTGTAAATGACTGTTGGATGTGAATTATGACTTTGTCAACTAAAATAAGTGTGTTTAAAGTCATTTCTGTGCCTGAAACGGGTCAAAATTGAAGCTTTTGAGTAAGCAAAACTCTGTAAAAATGGCAATTTTTGGTCACTGTGAGGGTTTAAAAAGTGGTTATTCAACATGAGGCACGATCCAATTGACATTTTGAATCATTTTTGGTACAGTCCAAAAAATCAATTTTCGGATGAAAAACGATGACTCCGGACATGTCGAACGATCCCAAAAAGGTCAAAATGGATGAAATTTTAACATTTAATCTTTTGACTGTAAATGACTGTTGGATGTGAATTATGACTTTGTCAACTGAAATAAGTGTGTTTAAAGTCATTTCTGTGCCTGAAACGGGTCAAAATTGAAGCTTTTGAGTAAGCAAAACTCTGTAAAAATGGCAATTTTGGTCACTCTGAGGGTTTAAAAAGTGGTTATTCAACATGAGGCACGATCCAATTGACATTTTGAATCATTTTTGGTACAGTCCAAAAAATCAATTTTCGAATGAAAAACGATGACTCCGGACATGTCGAACGATCCCAAAAAGGTCAAAATGGATGAAATTTTAACATTTAATCTTTTGACTGTAAATGACTGTTGGATGTGAATTATGACTTTGTCAACTAAAATAAGTGTGTTTAAAGTCATTTCTGTGCCTGAAACGGGTCAAAATTGAAGCTTTTGAGTAAGCAAAACTCTGTAAAAATGGCAATTTTGGTCACTGTGAGGGTTTAAAAAGTGGTTATTCAACATGAGGCACGATCCAATTGACATTTTGAATCATTTTTGGTACAGTCCAAAAAATCAATTTTCGGATGAAAAATGATGACTCCGGACATGTCGAACTATCCCAAAATGGTCAATATGGATGAAATTTTAACATTTAATCTTTTGACTGTAAATGACTGTTAGATGTGAATTATGACTTTGTCAACTAAAATAAGTGTGTTTAAAGTCATTTCTGTGCCTGAAACGGGTCAAAATTGAAGCTTTTGAGTAAGCAAAACTCTGTAAAAATGGCAATTTTGGTCACTCTGAGGGTTTAAAAAGTGGTTATTCAACATGAGGCACGATCCAATTGACATTTTGAATCATTTTTGGTACAGTCCGAAAAATCAATTTTCGAATGAAAAACGATGACTCCGGACATGTCGAACGATCCCAAAAGGGTCAAAATGGATGAAATTTTAACATTTAATCTTTTGACTGTAAATGACTGTTGGATGTGAATTATGACTTTGTCAACTAAAATAAGTGTGTTTAAAGTCATTTCTGTGCCTGAAACGGGTCAAAATTGAAGCTTCTGAGTAATCAAAACTCTGTAAAAATGGCAAATTTGGTCACTCTGAGGGTTTAAAAAGTGGTTATTCAACATGAGGCACGATCCAATTGACATTTTGAATCATTTTTGGTACAGTCCAAAAAATCAATTTTCGGATGAAAAACGATGACTCCGGACATGTCGAACGATCCCAAAAAGGTCAAAATGGATGAAATTTTAACATTTAATCTTTTGACTGTAAATGACTGTTGGATGTGAATTATGACTTTGTCAACTAAAATAAGTGTGTTTAAAGTCATTTCTGTGCCTGAAACGGGTCAACATTGAAGCTTTTGAGTAAGCAAAACTCTGTAAAAATGGCAATTTTGGTCACTCTGAGGGTTTAAAAAGTGGTTATTCAACATGAGGCACGATCCAATTGACATTTTGAATCATTTTTGGTACAGTCCAAAAAATCAATTTTCGGATGAAAAACGATGACTCCGGACATGTCGAACGATCCCAAAAAGGTCAAAATGGATGAAATTTTAACATTTAATCTTTTGACTGTAAATGACTGTTGGATGTGAATTATGACTTTGTCAACTAAAATAAGTGTGTTTAAAGTCATTTCTGTGCCTGAAACGGGTCAAAATTGAAGCATTTGAGTAAGCAAAACTCTGTAAAAATGGCAATTTTGGTCACTGTGAGGGTTTAAAAAGTGGTTATTCAACATGAGGCACGATCCAATTGACATTTTGAATCATTTTTGGTACAGTCCAAAAAATCAATTTTCGGATGAAAAACGATGACTCCGGACATGTCGAACTATCCCAAAATGGTCAATATGGATGAAATTTTAACATTTAATCTTTGGACTGTAAATGACTGTTGGATGTGAATTATGACTTTGTCAACTAAAATAAGTGTGTTTAAAGTCAGTTCTGTGCCTGAAACGGGTCAAAATTGAAGCTTTTGAGTAAGCAAAACTCTGTAAAAAATGGCAATTTTGGTCACTCTGAGGGTTTAAAAAGTGGTTATTCAACATGAGGCACGATCCAATTGACATTTTGAATCATTTTTGGTACAGTCCAAAAAATCAATTTTCGGATGAAAAACGATGACTCCGGACATGTCGAACGATCCCAAAAAGGTCAAAATGGATGAAATTTTAACATTTAATCTTTTGACTGTAAATGACTGTTGGATGTGAATTATGACTTTGTCAACTAAAATAAGTGTGTTTAAAGTCATTTCTGTGCCTGAAACGGGTCAAAATTGAAGCTTTTGAGTAAGCAAAACTCTGTAAAAATGGCAATTTTGGTCACTCTGAGGGTTTAAAAAGTGGTTATTCAACATGAGGCACGATCCAATTGACATTTTGAATCATTTTTGGTACAGTCCAAAAAATCAATTTTCGAATGAAAAACGATGACTCCGGACATGTCGAACGATCCCAAAAAGGTCAAAATGGATGAAATTTTAACATTTAATCTTTTGACTGTAAATGACTGTTGGATGTGAATTATGACTTTGTCAACTAAAATAAGTGTGTTTAAATTCATTTCTGTGCCTGAAACGGGTCAAAATTGAAGCTTTTGAGTAAGCAAAACTCTGTAAAAATGGCAATTTTGGTCACTGTGAGGGTTTAAAAAGTGGTTATTCAACATGAGGCACGATCCAATTGACATTTTGAATCATTTATGGTACAGTCCAAAAAATCAATTTTCGGATGAAAAATGATGACTCCGGACATGTCGAACTATCCCAAAATGGTCAATATGGATGAAATTTTAACATTTAATCTTTTGACTGTAAATGACTGTTAGATGTGAATTATGACTTTGTCAACTAAAATAAGTGTGTTTAAAGTCATTTCTGTGCCTGAAACGGATCAAAATTGAAGCTTTTGAGTAAGCAAAACTCTGTAAAAATGGCAATTTTGGTCACTCTGAGGGTTTAAAAAGTGGTTATTCAACATGAGGCACGATCCAATTGACATTTTGAATCATTTTTGGTACAGTCCGAAAAATCAATTTTCGAATGAAAAACGATGACTCCGGACATGTCGAACGATCCCAAAAGGGTCAAAATGGATGAAATTTTAACATTTAATCTTTTGACTGTAAATGACTGTTGGATGTGAATTATGACTTTGTCAACTAAAATAAGTGTGTTTAAAGTCATTTCTGTGCCTGAAACGGGTCAAAATTGAAGCTTCTGAGTAAGCAAAACTCTGTAAAAATGGCAATTTTGGTCACTCTGAGGGTTTAAAAAGTGGTTATTCAACATGAGGCACGATCCAATTGACATTTTGAATCATTTTTGGTACAGTCCAAAAAATCAATTTTCGGATGAAAAACGATGACTCCGGACATGTCGAACGATCCCAAAAAGGTCAAAATGGATGAAATTTTAACATTTAATCTTTTGACTGTAAATGACTGTTGGATGTGAATTATGACTTTGTCAACTAAAATAAGTGTGTTTAAAGTCATTTCTGTGCCTGAAACGGGTCAAAATTGAAGCTTTTGAGTAAGCAAAACTCTGTAAAAATGGCAATTTTGGTCACTGTGAGGGTTTAAAAAGTGGTTATTCAACATGAGGCACGATCCAATTGACATTTTGAATCATTTTTGGTACAGTCCAAAAAATCAATTTTCGGATGAAAAACGATGACTCCAGACATGTCGAACTATCCCAAAATGGTCAATATGGATGAAATTTTAACATTTAATCTTTTGACTGTAAATGACTGTTGGATGTGAATTATGACTTTGTCAACTAAAATAAGTGTGTTTAAAGTCATTTCTGTGCCTGAAACGGGTCAAAATTGAAGCTTTTGAGTAAGCAAAACTCTGTAAAAATGGCAATTTTTGGTCACTCTGAGGGTTTAAAAAGTGGTTATTCAACATGAGGCACGATCCAATTGACATTTTGAATCATTTTTGGTACAGTCCAAAAAATCAATTTTCAGATGAAAAACGATGACTCCGGACATGTCGAACTATCCCAAAATGGTCAATATGGATGAAATTTTAACATTTAATCTTTTGACTCTAAATGGCTGTTGGATGTGAATTATGACTTTGTCAACTAAAATAAGTGTGTTTAAAGTCATTTCTGTGCCTCAAAGGGGTCAAAATTGAAGCTTTTGGGTAAGCAAAACTCTGTAAAAATGGCAATTTTAGTCACTGTGAGGGTTTAAAAAGTGGTTATTCAACATGAGGCACGATCCAATTGAAATTTTGAATCATTTTTGGTACAGTCCAAAAAATCAATTTTCGGATGAAAAACGATGACTCCGGACATGTCGAACGATCCCAAAAAGGTCAAAATGGATGAAATTTTAACATTTAATCTTTTGACTGTAAATGACTGTTGGATGTGAATTATGACTTTGCCAACTAAAATAAGTGTGTTTAAAGTCATTTCTGTGCCTGAAACGGGTCAAAATTGAAGCTTTTGAGTAAGCAAAACTCTGTAAAAATGGCAATTTTGGTCACTCTGAGGGTTTAAAAAGTGGTTATTCAACATGAGGCACGATCCAATTGACACTTTGAATCATTTTTGGTACAGTCCAAAAAATCAATTTTCGGATGAAAAACGATGACTCCGGACATGTCGAACGATCCCAAAATGGTCAATATGGATGAAATTTTAACATTTAATCTTTTGACTGTAAATGACTGTTGGATGTGAATTATGACTTTGTCAACTAAAATAAGTGTGTTTAAAGTCATTTCTGTGCCTGAAACGGGTCAAAATTGAAGCTTTTGAGTAAGCAAAACTCTGTAAAAATGGCAATTTTGGTCACTCTGAGGGTTTAAAAAGTGGTTATTCAACATGAGGCACGATCCAATTGACATTTTGAATCATTTTTGGTACAGTCCGAAAAATCAATTTTCGAATGAAAAACGATGACTCCGGACATGTCGAACGATCCCAAAAAGGTCAATATGGATGAAATTTTAACATTTAATCTTTTGACTCTAAATGGCTGTTGGATGTGAATTATGACTTTGTCAACTAAAATAAGTGTGTTTAAAGTCATTTCTGTGCCTCAAAGGGGTCAAAATTGAAGCTTTTGAGTAAGCAAAACTCTGTAAAAATGGCAATTTTGGTCACTGTGAGGGTTTAAAAAGTGGTTATTCAACATGAGGCACGATCCAATTGAATTTTTGAATCATTTTTGGTACAGTCCAAAAAATCAATTTTCGGATGAAAAACGATGACTCCGGACATGTCGAACGATCCCAAAAAGGTCAAAATGGATGAAATTTTAACATTTAATCTTTTGACTGTAAATGACTGTTGGATGTGAATTATGACTTTGTCAACTAAAATAAGTGTGTTTAAAGTCATTTCTGTGCCTGAAACGGGTCAAAATTGAAGCTTTTGAGTAAGCAAAACTCTGTAAAAATGGCAATTTTGGTCACTGTGAGGGTTTAAAAAGTGGTTATTCAACATGAGGCACGATCCAATTGACATTTTGAATCATTTTTGGTACAGTCCAAAAAATCAATTTTCGGATGAAAAACGATGACTCCGGACATGTCGAACTATCCCAAAATGGTCAATATGGATGAAATTTTAACATTTAATCTTTTGACTCTAAATGACTGTTGGATGTGAATTAGGACTTTGTCAACTAAAATAAGTGTTTAAAGTCATTTCTGTGCCTCAAAGGGGTCAAAATTGAAGCTTTTGAGTAAGCAAAACTCTGTAAAAATGGCAATTTTGGTCACTGTGAGGGTTTAAAAAGTGGTTATTCAACATGAGGCACGATCCAATTGAAATTTTGAATCATTTTTGGTACAGTCCAAAAAATCAATTTTCGGATGAAAAACGATGACTCCGGACATGTCGAACGATCCCAAAAAGGTCAAAATGGATGAAATTTTAACATTTAATCTTTTGACTGTAAATGACTGTTGGATGTGAATTATGACTTTGTCAACTAAAATAAGTGTGTTTAAAGTCATTTCTGTGCCTGAAACGGGTCAAAATTGAAGCTTTTGAGTAAGCAAAACTCTGTAAAAATGGCAATTTTGGTCACTGTGAGGGTTTAAAAAGTGGTTATTCAACATGAGGCACGATCCAATTGACATTTTGAATCATTTTTGGTACAGTCCAAAAAATCAATTTTCGGATGAAAA